>NC_029790.2:33074713-33075986 GCF_000816755.2 Arachis ipaensis
ATTTCTCTTTATAAAGCTTGGCATTTTCGAAAGCTGTGAATCTGAATTCCTCTAGCTCATTTAGCTGGAGCAATCATTTTTCTCCTGCTAATTTGGCATCAAAGTTTAAGAATCTGGTTGCCCAGTAGGCCTTATGTTCCAGTTCCACGGGCAGGTGACATGCCTTACCATACACGAGTTGGTATGGAGAGGTCCCTATAGGGGTCTTGAATGCTGTTCTGTAAGCCCACAAAGCATCATCCAAGCTATGTGCCCAATCCTTTCTACGGGTATTTACTGTCCGTTCCAGGATTCTCTTTAATTCTCTGTTAGAGACTTCAGCTTGCCCATTAGTTTGTGGATGATATGGAGTAGCCACCTTGTGGGCCACCTTGTGGCGAATCCCATACCAAACCATGGCAGAGTAAAGCTGTTTATTGCAGAAGTGGGTGCCCCTATCACTGATTAGTACTCTAGGGACACCGAACCTGCTAAAGATATGTTTCTGGAGGAACTTCAGCACCGTTTTAGTATCATTGGTGGGTGTGGCAATGGCCTCAACCCATTTTGATACATAATCAACTGCCACCAGGATATAAGTGTTTGAGTATGATGGTGGGAAAGGTCCCATGAAGTCAATTCCCCATACGTCAAACAACTCAATCTCCAATATTCCTTGTTGAGGCATGGCGTAACCATGAGGCAGATTGCCAGCTCTTTGGCAACTGTCACAGTTACGTACAAACTCTCGGGAATCTTTATAGAGTGTGGGCCAATAGAAGCCACATTGGAGGACCTTGGTGGTTGTTCGCTCCCCTCCGAAATGGCCTCCATATTGTGATCCATGGCAGTGCCATAGGATCCTCTGTGCTTCTTCTCTAGGCACACACCTACGGATTATTCTGTCTGCACATCTCTTAAAGAGATAGGGTTCATCCCACAAGTAGTACTTTGCATCAGTAATTAATTTCTTCTTTTGTATCCTGTTGTACTCCTTGGGTATGAACATTGCAGCTTTATAGTTTGCAATATCGGCAAACCATGGTGTTTCCTGAATGGCAAATAAATGCTCATCCGGAAAAGTCTCAGAGATCTCAAGAGAGGGGAGAGGCGTCCCTTTTGCTGGCTCTATCCGGGACAGATGATCAGCTACTTGGTTCTCTGTCCCTTTTCTGTCTCTTATTTCTATATCAAACTCTTGCAGAAGCAACACCCATCTGATGATCCTGGGTTTTGAATCCTGCTTTGTGAGTAGATATTTAAGAGCAGCATGATCAGTATACACAATCACTTA
>NC_029790.2:33077004-33104912 GCF_000816755.2 Arachis ipaensis
ACATTAGCTCAAATGGTAATGTCCAGTCTGGTGCAGAAATGACTGGTGCTGTGACCAGCTTGGCTTTCAGAGTTTCGAACGCCTGCAGGCACTCTGTGTCAAACACAAATGGCGTGTCGGCAGCTAGCAGATTGCTTAGAGGTTTTGCGATTTTTGAAAAATCCTTTATAAACCTCCTATGGAATCCTGCGTGCCCCAGAAAGCTTCTGATTGCCTTAACATTGGCAGGTGGTGGTAATTTTTCAATTACCTCTATTTTTGCTTGATCCACCTCTATTCCCTTGTTTGAAATTTTATGCCCAAGAACAATCCCTTTAGTCACCATGAAGTGATATTTTTCCCAGTTTAACACTAGGTTGGTCTCTTGGCATCTTTTCAGAACAAGTTTCAGGTGATCAAGACAGGAGCTGAATGAGTCTCCATATACTGAGAAGTCATCCATGAAGACTTCCAGAAATTTTTCCACCATATCAGAGAAAATAGAGAGCATGCATCTCTGGAAGGTTGCAGGCGCATTACATAGCCCAAATGGCATTCTTCTATAAGCAAACACTCCAGATGGACATGTGAATGCTGTTTTCTCTTGATCCTGAGGATCTACTGCAATCTGGTTATAGCCTGAGTAGTCGTCCAAAAAGCAGTAATAATCATGACCTGCTAGTCTTTCTAGTATCTGGTCTATGAATGGTAAAGGAAAATGATCCTTTCTGGTGGCTGTATTGAGCCTTCTATATAAGGATGGTGGTAATGGCTTGAGCTCGGGTTTAGGAGGTTTTTCTTCTTCCAGAAGAAATTTCAGAGGCTCTTTCATGTCCTCTGAATCCTCTAAATCAGGCTGAGCATCTTTAAAGATGTTCTCCAATTCTGATTCGAGACTCTCAGCCATGTTGACCTCTTCTACCAAGGAGTCAATAAGATCAACTTTCATGCAGTCTGTTGATGTGTCTGGATGCTGCATGGCTTTAACAGCGTTTAACTTAAACTCATCATCATTGACTCTCAGGGTTATTTCCCCCTGTTGGACGTCAATGAGGGATCGTCCAGTTGCTAGGAAGGGTCTTCCTAGAATGAGAGTAGCACTCTTGTGCTCCTCCATTTCCAGCACAACGAAGTCAGTGGGAAAGGCGAATGGCCCAACCCTCACAATCATGTCTTCAATCACGCCTGATGGGTATTTAGTGGAGCCATCAGCAAGTTGGAGACATATCCGGGTTGGTTTAACTTCTTCAGTTAAGCCAAGCTTTCTGATAGTGGATGCAGGTATTAGGTTGATGCTTGCCCCAAGATCACATAAAGCTGTCTTGGTGCAATTACCTTCTAATATGCATGGTATTAGAAAACTCCCAGGATCTTTAAGCTTCTCAGGAAAGCTTTTCAGAATGACTGCACTGCATTCTTCAGTGAGGAGAACTCTTTCTGTTTCTCTCCAATCCTTTTTATGACTCAAGATCTCTTTCATGAACTTGGCATAAGAAGGTATTTGCTCAAGTGCTTCTGCAAATGGAATCTTTATTTCAAGAGTCCTGAGATAATCTGTAAAGCGAGCAAATTGCTTATCCTGCTCCTCTTTCTGGAGTTTATGAGGATAAGGTATCTTGGCTTTATATTCCTCAACCTTAGTTGCTGCAGGTTTATTGCCAACAGAAGTGGTTGAAGAAGCCTTTTTAGAGGGGTTGTTATCAGCATTTGTGTGTGTCTGATCCCTCACTGGCAATTGAGTGCCAGGGTTAGAAGCTGGAGTAAAATTGGACGCCAGCTCCTTGTCTGTTCCTGGCGTCTGAACGCCAGAACAGTGCCCATTTTGGGCGTTTAGCGCCAGATCTTGCCCATTTTGGGCATTCAACGCCAGATCCTTGCCTATTTCTGGCGTTGAACGCCAGTCCTGCCTTGTTTCTAGCGTTGAACGCCAGTCCTGAGCATGGTCTGGGCGTTCAGCGCCAGCCTTCCACCAGATTTCTGGCGTTTTAACGCCAGAATTACTTTTCCCTGGGCTCTTACTGTCCTCAGGTGAATTTTGGGTGGTTTGCTCATTTCTTATCTTTTTGCTGCATTGAGGTGGGGTATTTAGTGTTTTCCCACTTCTCAGTTGAACTGCTTGGCATTCTTCTGTTATTTGCCTTGACAGCTGCTGCTTTGTTTGCTTAAACTGTTCGTCCATGTGTATATTTGCCATTCTTGTCTCTTGCAGCCTATCTTTAAATTCGGCTAGCTGCCTTGTTAGAAAGTCCAACTGCTGATTGAATTCAGCAGCTTGTTTTACAGGACTGAGTTCAGCAGTTGCTGTCTTAACCTCTTCTTTCATGGAAGGGTCACTGCTTAGGTACAGATGCTGATTCTTGGCAACTGTATCAATGAGCTCTTGAGTCTCTTCAATTGTCTTTCTCATGTGGATAGATCCACCAGCTGAGTAATCAAGAGACATCTGAGCTCCTTCTGCAAGCCCATAATAGAAGATGTCTAACTGAACCCACTCTGAAAACATTTCAGAGGGGCATTTTCGTAGCATCTCTCGGTATCTCTCCCAAGCATCATAAAGAGATTCATTATCTCCTTGTTTAAAGCCTTGGATGTCCAGCCTTAGCTATGTCATCCGTTTTGGGGGGAAAGTATTGATTCAGGAATTTTTCTGTCAGCTGTTTCCATGTCCTTATGCTGGCCTTAGGTTGGTTATTCAACCACCTCTTAGCTTGATCTTTTACAGCAAATGGAAACAGTAATAGTCTGTAGACATCCTGATCTATTTCTTTATCATGTACTGTGTCAGCAATCTGTAGAAACTGTGTCAGAAACTCTGTAGGTTCTTCCTGTGGAAGACCAGAATACTGGCAACTTTGCTGCACCATGATAATGAGCTGAGGATTCAACTCAAAGCTACTGACTCCAATGGAGGATATACAGATACTACTCCCATATGAAGCAGTAGAGGGGTTAGAATATGACCCCAGAGTCCTCCTGGACTGTTCATTTCCGCTTAGGTCCATGATGGAGAAAGGGAGATGATATAAAAATTATTTTTATTTATTTATTTATTTATTTATTTTGAAATCAAAATAAATCAAAATAAAATAAATAAAAGTGAGTGAAAGATTTTCAAAAAAGTGAGGAGAGAGAAAGTGGTTAGGAGATTTTGAAAAGGATATAATGATTTTTGAAAAAAGTTTTAAATTTTGAAATAAAAATCTGAATTTTAGAAATAGATTTCGAAAATTTGCTTTTAAAACAGAGAAAAAATATATTTTTGAATTTAAAGAGGAGGGAGAAAAACAATAAGATAGCACAAGATTTAAAATTTTTAGATCTGATGCTCCTTGTTTTCGAAAATTTTTTTTTGGGAAAAACACTAAGGGACACCAAACTTAAAAATTTTAAGATCAAGACACAAGGAAAACTCAAGAACACTTTGAAGATTCACAAGAACACAAGAACACGAAGGAAGAACACCAAACTTAAAAGTTTTAGAAAACCAAACCAAAATTTTCGAAAAAACACAGAGAAATCAACAAGAAAACACCAAACTTAAAGTTTGACACCGGATTTAATAGAAAAATTATTTTTGAAAAATGTTTTAATAAGAAAATAAGGATTCTAAAATTTTAACACGACAATAATATGAGACTCTAAACAAAAGGAGAAATTTTTCCTAATCTAAGCAATAAAATAAACCGTTGGTTGTCCAAACACGAACAATTCCCGGCAACGGCGCCAAAAACTTGGTGTACGAATTGTGAATCACACTTTTCACACTCGTACCACTAACCAGCAAGTGCACTGGGTCGTCCAAGTAATACCTCACGTGAGTAAGGGTCGAATCCCACGGAGATTGTTAGTTTGAAGCAATCTATGGTTATCTTATAAATCTTAGTCAGGAAGCCAATTATGTTTATCAGTTGAATTGCGAATAAACAAGAGAGCATGAATTAAAGGTTACTTGTTATGCAGTAATGGAGAATATGTTGGAGTTTTGGAGATGCTTTGTCTTCTAAATCTCTGCTTTCCTCTATCTTCTTGTTCACGCACGCACGTCCTCCTATGGCAAGCTGTATGTAGGGTTTCACCGTTGTCAGTGGCTACATCCCATCCTCTCAGTGAAGAATATGCTCACATGCTCTGTCACAGCACGGCTAATCATCTGTCGGTTCTCGATCATACTGGAATAGGATTCTTCGTCCTTTTGCGTCTGTCACTAACGCCCAGCACTCGCGAGTTTGAAGCTCGTCACAGTCATTCGATCATTGAATCCTACTCGGAATACCACAGACAAGGTTTAGACTTTCCGGATTCTCATGAATGCCGCCATCAATTCTAGCTTGTACCACGAAGATTCTAATTAAGAGATCTAAGAGATACTCATTCAATCAGATATAGAACGGAGGTCGTTGTCAGGCACACGTTCATGGTTGAGGAAGGTGATGAATGTCACAGATCATCACCTTCATCACAGTTAAGCGCGAATGAACATCTTAGATAGGAACAAGCGTGTTTGAATGGAAAACAGAAATACTTGCATTAATTCATCGAGACACAGCAGAGCTCCTAACCCCCAACAATGGAGTTTAGAGACTCATGCCGTCAAGGAGTATAAAGTTCAGATCTAAAATGTCATGAGATACAAAATAAGTCTCTAAAAGTTGTTTAAATACTAAACTAGTAGCCTAGGTTTACAAAAAATGAGTAAACTATAGCAGATGGTATAGAGATCCACTTCTGGGGCCCACTTGGTGTGTGCTGGGGCTGAGATTTAAGTAATTCACGTGCATAAGGCCATTTTGGGCGTTCAACGCCAGGTTTGGATCCATTTCTGGCGTTGAACTCCAACTTTTTATCCTTTTCTGGCGCTGGATGCTAGAATTGGGCAGAGAACTGGCGTTGAACGCCAGTTTACGTCATCTATCTTTGAGCAAAGTATGGACTATTATATATTGCTGGAAAGCCCTGGATATCTACTTTCCAACGCAATTGGAAGCACGCCATTTCGAGTTCTGTAGCTCCAGAAAATCTACTCTGAGTGCAAGGAGGTCAGAATCCAACAGCATCAGCAGTCCTTTTTCAGCCTGAATCAGATTTTTGCTCAGCTCCCTCAATTTCAGCCAGAAAAATATCTGAAATTACAGAAAAACACACAACTCATAGTAAAGTCCAGAAATATGAATTTTTCCTAAAAAATAATGAAAATAAACTAAAAACTAACTAAAACATACTAAAAACTATATGAAATTAACCCCAAAAAGCGTATAAAAATCCGCTCATCACAGAGCATCATTAAACTCTTTCACTTTAACACAATCCTGTATAGAAGAAGATTGCATGAAGTTATGAAAAAAGTATATATATTTGGGGTAAATCAAGTCCTACATATATAGAAAACATAACCGATTCAAACTAAAAAAGAATAAAATAACTTTTTTTTCAATGACTATTTTCAAGTTACTACTCACACCAAAAGACCATTCTTCAGTAAGAGATATGATCTAATTAAATAACCTCCCATTATATAAATTAAAAAAAATGTATAGAGATTTATATATGCAGCTATGCAGGCTATTAAGAGATATGATAATGTATTATTATTGTAGCAAAAAATTAAAAGTGATGAATAGATATCTATATCCCTAGTTTGTATTATTCAATTTTAATTACATCAACCTAGTTTGTATTTTAATGAAGAATTAGCACCCAAAGTCTATAAATGTGTATTTTGCACTCAGATCAAAGTTAGACCTAAGATTTTGAGATTAATTGGATAGAGAAGTCAATCTTTGCTGAAGTTCAACTGTAATGTTGATGCTGCTATTATAGGTAAAGCTATTACCATCTCTACAACTAGAGTTAACAATAGGGTGTTTAACCAGAGCAAGTGCTGTAGCCTTGGCAAGCAATGCTGTCATAGTAACTCCCTTTAACTTGATCTGAATTTTATAAAATTGAATCCCAACTGATATTCAGATGTCAACAGTATACAATGCAATGTGTTCCATACCATAAGTCTAGACACTCAGACTAACAGTTAAATTGACAAAGTGGCATTATATTATGTATTTGACCAGAATAAAATTTCAAAAGAATCAATGTGATATTCATGTAGCATCAAGCATTACTACAATATGGACTTCAGTAAAATAGATACATAAATCATGTATCTACTCAAACAGATTAATAATGCATTAGCAAACTAAGCCAACAAAGAAAAGATATATATATATATCATCATCATCATCATGTCCTAAACTATAGAACCTAACAGTTGAAACAACACTAACCTTCGCAAGTTGCAGATCTTGGGTTTCCTCACCCTCAATTTCTCTTGCTATTCTTAAGGCTTTTTTTTCCAGTTCTCTTGTCCGAGGCCCTTTTCAAGCTTTGTTGTATATAGTTCCTCATTGAATGTGCTTTTTACACCAAACAAGGCCTCATTTGTTTCAAACTGATCCCATCCCCTTGAAAAATATAGAAAAAGAAAATAGCCAGTTTAAAACCAAAATGGACAGCATATAAAGAAATCGGAATAAACAAGAAAAACGGGAAAGAAAACCTGTAGCTAAAATAACAAGATTATAGCAACAGTTGCATATGAATTTATTATTATTATAGGGTGCAGGTGAAGTTATTATTATTATGGGGTGTAGGTGAAGTTATTATTATTATTAGTCAACTGCTTAATCATTTGCTCTTGTCTTAGGAAAGATTTAATGCATTAGATTTTTTTATAACATAATTCAGCATTATTCGAGGCTATTATTACAGTAGTGTATATGTGTTTATCTAAGAAATTGCTTGTTTAAGATGTTAAAATAAAGAAGAATATTTGCACAGTAGCCTAAAATTGAAAACTCTGAAATCCTAAAAGAGAAAAAAATACGCTTAGATGACTAATAATTGTTTGTGTGTTCACTAATTGACAACATATATATTTAAATATAATGAAAAAGATAAAAAAGAGAAGATATATACTGAGATAGAGTTGGTGAAGCAGAGTGAGTAAGATGCAGCACAATTTTTGTGTGTTCATAATAACTTTGCCACATTAACTAGCTTAATAAGCAACACCTCAGAGCTTAGCGTTGCTCCTGCAGCATCATCCATCAGCTTTTGCATTGAATAAGAATGCAGCTTTTGGTGTCAGAAGTAATGGGAGCATGTCTCAACACTTATGCTGTCACCTCAACGTCTTGCTTCCTGTAAAATATAAATGCATGAATAGCACTCTCATGAAGGGAAAAGTTTGCTAAAGTTTTTGAAATAGAAAAAGCAGAGTAATGACAAAAAAAATTCAAAAGAAGAAGACAATATTTTAAATGCATATCAGGAAAACATAAATATTAAATAAATCAAATAAACCAAATATTAAATATCTGCATATCTAAATTTGTATCCTGTAACAGTAAAGGCTTAGAGAGGTACCTTCTCAGCGCAATGCCTTCAAGCTCGTTTAGTAAAGGCTCAGAGAGGTATCTTTTATTTTCACAAAATTCTAAAAATAGAAAATACTGAAAATAAAAACACAAACTAAACACACCTAATTTTCTTTGTAGGGAATAGAAAAATAGTGATCATCAATCCTATATAAAGAAAAAGGTGGTGCTACTTGATACATCAAGAGTCTAAAAGGAAGTTAAAAACAGAATATCAGTATGAGTTAACTTACTAGCATCCTTTCTGGCTCCAACACACTATTCAGTCTCTTAAGTACACTATCATCAGCCAAAGATATCTCATCAACAAGAAAGAGATCACCCCCTCTCATTGCTTTTACAAGGGGACCATCCTGCCATTCAAATATGCTCTGCCACTTCTTGTGCAAGACATCGAGCTCAAACTTTAACTGCTCAAAAGCACAAAGATCATCCCTGCTTACATCAGGAATCTGAATTTGACCTTCTTTATAGCAATTAAGCATATCAAAGGTTGAGGCAGCTTGCTCTATGTCAGAAGAAACTAACTATAGAAGAGAACAATAAATCAGTATTTATGCTACAAATGACTTGGATTAAGAAAAATGGGTACATAAAATAAAACTATTGCAGAAAACAATGTGAATACAGCAAAACTAGGTCTCAAGTCTCTTACTATATAATTAAAACAAAACTCTGAAATTTATCATCTGAGCCAAGTGGTTAACAATAACAGAAAAATAGCACTCACGGGCTCTTCAGGAAAGTATCTAAATCCCTCTAGCTTCTTCAGTTGTTCAACGATCTCTTTATAGTTAGAAATCAGTCTAGATCTCTCTCTTAGAGGACGAAACCCTTAGAAGACATCATTCTAGTTAGCACCACAGCTAATAATAGTATTTGAGCTCAAGTGTCCTAAAAACTAAATAAATTGAAGGGGAAAATATGTACCCCAATGAAGTCAGATGTTTCTGTATGCTTATGACAGTTCAAAATATGTAACTTCAATTGCAAATAGGCACTTAGTAACTGGCATACAATAGTCTTCCTTCCACCCATTTCACCATCAAGCAATACAGGTTCACGTAATTGAAAGCAGTGCTCCACAAGGAAGAACAACTTCTGCATGCTTTTGGCCAAGAATACACTGCACATTGAAAAAACCTCACATATTCTTTACTCTCTAATATATACTAAAACATTACAAGCAATAAATTACCAGCATCTGGGGAACAAAACTACTTTGGCCAAAGGGGAAGAAATTCACCATTCATGGGACACACACAGTCAAATAATCAAATAAGTGAAATGAAAATTCTACTAATACTTCAAACGCAAAACTATCGAGAAGAAGTATTACCAGAGAAGAAGCCATTAACTGAATTAAATTTTTGTTCTAGACATTTCACAGCTATTCAAAATCAAAACCTAATCTAATCCTATTTTAACAACCTAAAAATCCACTAATCAGAAAACAAATCTAACTAAACTAATTACTAAAATCAAACTAACCAAAACCTGGAAGCAGAGACAATTAAAACAGGGCAGAGGAAAAGAAGGATGCCCAGGTTTATACGGTTCGAACAGGGGGAAAGAGAGAGGTGGAACCACGGCTGACGGTGGAACCGCGGCTGACGGTGGAACCGCGGCTGACGATGGAACCAATTTTGGCCGCTACGAAGCTAGGGCTTGCGTGAAGGTAGTCGCGGCATTGACTGGAGGAGATGATGGCTGTAGCGCTGAGAAGATATGCGAGCCAGAACTGAGGGGATAAAAGGAGAGAGAGAGGTGCGGCGGTGGTGGAGCTTGAGCTTGCTTTGTTCTGCGAACGAGAAAGAACGAGAGAGACAGGGGCTATGTTCTACTGGTTCAGTGTTTAAAGAAGAGGAGAAGAAGGAGAAGGTAGCTGCGGCAGTTAGGGTGGCCGGCGGTGGCGCTGTGGGTGAGGAAAGGAGAAGAAGAAACTCGTCGGCGGTGGCGCTGTGGGGAATGCTAGGTTTGATTTGTGTGCTGTGAATGAATGGAGCTCGAGCATAAAGTTAACCCCAACGATCATAAACCTAAAATATCACTATTTCCGATGGAAAATTTTAAATTACAGACGAATTTTTCGTCTGTAATAATTTAATAAAACACAGCGTTTTATCCATTTAATTACAGATGGATTTTCCGTCTGTAATTATTTTCCACGGAAAAAAATTAATTTTTTCGACGGAATTATCGACGGATTCTCTTTTCTGTCTGTAATTTATGCTAATTCATTTTTTTATTTTTCGACAAAAAATTCCTCTAAAATTCCGTCTGTATTTCCGTGGGATAAAATCCGTCGTAAATATCCATCTATAATAACTAGTTTTCTAGTAGTGTGGTTTCCTCGATTTTTTTAAGAAAATATAAACTACACATAAAACAAAAATTAGGAGGATTTTTTTCCTATCTAAACTTGGTGATTTGGTTTTATACTTTTAAAATTTTGTTTATGGTACTTGCTAAAACTACAAGAACAACCAAAGGTTTTAAAGGTTTTCGCTTGTCATCGTTAACAAGTATTTTTAACAAGACCCATACTGTATGCATAACTACAAAATATACACTGAATGATGATATTGTTCTGAGTGTAGCTAACTATAACAACTCAAAGAGTTATAAATGGAAGAAAAGAAACAATGACACTATGACAAGTAGATTGAAAGATGTAGGACCTCAAAATTAAGCAAAAGTGAGAAGAAGACTGAATTTAATCAAGACATAAGTTGGGATCACCTAAAATTCTTAGTGATAAAATATGTGAATTATGAGTAGTGACTCTCCACACCCACCTGCTTTATTTGTTCTTCCAAAACAGCAGTGCATTATTATGATTTTTGAACATCCCTAGGACTAACGTTTGTATGGTAGAGTCCTTTGGATATTAGATACCATGAATCCAATATATATTTAAGGCTGCATTTGACTAAAATTAATTAAGAGAAAGAAATTGAGAAATAGAAATTGAAAAATTGAGACTAAATTAAATATCTATATTATGTTTGATATAAAGTATATAGAACTGAATTATATTTTAGTATTTTATTTAATTCAAGATAAATATAAATATAAAATAAGAATATTTACTAAAATATCTTTAATTATTAAAAAAAATATTGCTAAAATTTTAGTTTTCGTTTTTAAAATTTTTAATCTGGGTAAAAAATCCTAATAAGCCAAGGCAAGAAGTGTGTAACGTAAATACGCCAAACTGAAAATCGTTTCAGCAATAAGCCAAACGCTATCTTTATGTAATTCGAACCAGGGTGGTTCGAACTACAAACCTTAGTAAATCAAACCAGGATGGTTCGAATTAGGTGGAGAGGAACTTTGAATGTAATTCGAACCAATGTGGTTTGAACTCCAACCCCAAGTAATTCGAACTAGCCTAGTTCGAACTATAGGCAAGTGTGCAACGTATGTAATTCGAACCAAGCTGGTTCGAATTACCCTTGGCGTGCTCCTTCATAAATCGAACCAAGCTGGTTCGAATTAGGGGTGATTCGGCTATATAAGGAGTTCGAATCACCCTCATTCGAACTATTATTCCTTCCCCCTACCCTACCAAATCTCAGAGAAAACGACCCAGATTCTCTCCGAGGAAGACCTGAACGGAATACTCTGCTGATGGGGGACGATCCGGCACGGTTATATCGCTTGGACGGAGTCGCTCATATAGCCGGGGTCATCAACGACGAGGTTAGTACATAAATATTTTTAATTCTAGCGGTATTTGTGACTTAGTGGTTTTGCATGTGGGTTAGATGGTGGTTTATGTTAGTGGTTTATGTAGGTGGTTTATGTGAGGGGATTATGTTGGTGGTTTATGTTAGTGGTTTAAGTTAGCGGTTTAAGTTAGTGGTTTATGTTAGTGGTTTAGGTTGGTGGTTTAGGGTAGTGGTTTATGTTAGTAGTTTAAGTTAGTGGTTTCTGTTAGTGGTTTATGTTGGTGGTTTATGTTACCGGTTTTTGTGAGTGGTTTATGCAAGCGGTTTATGTGAGTGGTTTAGGGTAGGTGGTTTTCATTAGTGGTTTTATGTTGGTGATTTGTTTGACTAGTTTGATGGTAGTTGTTTTACGCTAGCTGTTTTATGTAAACCGGTTTAGTTAAGCTGTTTCTTGTTAGTGGATCTCGTTAAGCTGGTTTATGTTAGCGGTTTAGTTGTGCGGTCTATGGGTTTGTTTTCCAGTTGCTTATCTTTCATGTAATGTTATGCGGTTTTATTTAGCAGAATGGTTAGTTGATGATTTATCGTGTTGCTTACGGTTGTGGTTGGTTTTTAAGCTGGTTCTAACTATGCGGTTCATTTCATGCGCAGCCCCAGCGATGCATTAGGAGCATGCGGCGGCAGCAGGGTATGCGACTTGATGACAGATACGTTCCGTACTTACAGATGGCAGGTCTATACCATCTTGCACGGTTGAACGACCGATAGTTCCGGCTAGACGAGGCCCTTGTCAGTGCATTCATGGAGCGATGGCGTCCCGAGATGCACACGTTTCATATGCCGTTCGGAGAGTGTACGATCACACTCTAGGACGTGGCATACCAGCTGGGTTTGCCAGTGGACGGCCGTTACCTGAGCGGGTGTCTGTCAGAGTTCCATATATACATCGAGGGTGGCCGTCCAGCCTGGGTCTGGTTCTAGGAGTTGCTCGGAGTTATACCTCCTCCTAGTCAGGTTCAGAAGTATGCAGTGAACTGCACCTGGTTTCAGGAGACTTTTGGTGAGTGCCCTGAGGATGCAGATGAGGACACTGTGCGCCGATATGCCCGTGCGTACATCATGATGTTGTTGGGCACGCAGTTGTTTGCGGACAAGTCCGGGAACCGGATTCACATCAGATGGCTTCCGTACGTAGCGAGGCTGGAGGAGCTGGGTACCTATAGCTGGGGTTCTGCAGCACTGGCTTGGTTGTACCGGTGCATGTGCCGAGTGGCGAACAGAGATGTCGTCATGTTAGCGGGCTCGCTTCAGCTACTTTAGTCTTGGATCTTTTGGCGCTTTCCTCGGTTTAGGCCTGCAGGATATGAGACGTTCAGCTGGCCGTTGGCCTCGAGGTACTAGAAGCAGCCTTCTCTATTTCAATTTTACATACATAACTGCATATTCATTAATAGTCTATTGCATACTCTAAACACATATTTCAGTAGATGTAACACATGTGTACGGTACAGATGGTCAGGTTACAACCCTTCCGGGAGCGAGAAGGGTCCTAGAGTGCAGATGTGGAGGCTAAGGATAGACCGGTTACAGGACAGGGAGGTGAGTATGCTAGTTAACAAGTGTCCTTTTATAATCAACCTTTTCGATTTGGGTCCAACAGTTGCCCTGACAAGGGTGAGTTCCTTGTGCAGTTTATATGGATGTCGTACAGTAGCCCCGACGTACTTCAGGTTGTGCATCCAGAGGTTTTGGAGCCTCGGCATATGGCGTTGTGGCGTTCTGTGACCGCGCTGATCTACTTTGCTGTTATAGAGTGGCATCAGATAGATCGTGTTCTTCCGCAGTTTGGAAGGGTACAGCCCCCTCCGCTTCCCGCCCTGAACATCGACTTTCTAATGTCCAAGGACGGGAGAGGCGGCGATCGATGGTTCCCGTCTTATTTGCAGAAGTGGCATCTCCACTGGGACTCTCGTCAGGAGAGTGTGCTGAGGTTCGACGTTGTTGCCGACCTCGGACCGTCGCATGAGTTCCTTGAGTGGTGGAGTCAGCATGGGAAGAGGTTCTTGTCTCCGGACCCGCAGTTGGGGGATCCGAGAGCAGTTCCGATTCCAGTTGAGGCCTCACAGCGGGGTCCGGGGCGAGTTCCTGACATGGATCGTCCTGAGGACGTGCCGGACAGGCGTAGGGTTGAGAGGAGGATGGGTGTGGAGACACGGCGGAGCCAGCGTGAGTGGAGGTGGCCTGATCATGCTATGGACGATGATTATGACGCCGGTCCCATTAGAGGCGGACGACGAGTCCAGGGAGGTAGGGCGAGGGGGCGTGCTGACCATGGGGACGACGACGAGGATCAGCATGGGCACGTTGGCGGGGGTGGTTCAGGGGCTGTTGCAGCTGCGGGTACTAGTACACACGATGGCGGTCATGGGGGTGAGTGGTATGGTACAGGGATGGGTGACGGGGCTGACACGGGTGACGCTGGACTTGGATCGGGCCCTCTTGGACATTACTTCGTTGGTGTGCCAGCCGATGACCAGCCTGAGCAAGGGGGTACACCTTGGGTCATCCCGGGATCACAGTGGTCAGACTTTATTGGGTCAGACACGCTTGTTGGGGACTTCGGGAGTCCATGCTTCCTAGAGGAGATCACCGCCATCATGCAGGGGGACGTGACTCCCCGCAGTGGTGGTCAGACCTCAGGCACACAAGCCCCGTTAGATGTTGATCTGAACGAGCCTCCATCCTCATCCGCTGGTCACCAGTTCTGTCTCGGAGGTACCCCTCCATCCGCCTTCACCGCTGCATCAGAGTCTGTCGCAGGGCCGTCTGCGGCACCCTTGCATGTTGCGCCACCTGCACAGCCTACCCCGCAGGAGGATGGGGATGACATCGAGGATGAGGAGTCATTTATCCGCCGAGGTCAGAGGGCATGGGTAGCCCGTCGCTGTGGTACTGGCTCGCATCTGTTTAGATGATTCATGTATTTCATGTATTTTGTTCCCTAAGGTTCAATCATGTATGATAGCGATATGTACTTTTCTTGTTATGTTATAGTCTGTTTACCTATGTTATTTGTTATTTGTGTTCTGGGACATTGACTATTTATAATCATTGAATCATGAAACAGTTTATTGTTTACTTTGACTTATTAAATTTTGCATCTATGGAACTTGTAGCAGTACTCATAATGAAAGACAATATATTCATTACTACTCGCAACAATCAAAGTACAATGTATAAAGATCAACCAGTTACATACGTGCTCAAACATTGTATCTAACAGGAAAACTTAAATGTAAATAATACTAACACTAACAACATGCCCACTAATGGCACCCTGTCTGAGAAGATCCTCCAACCTGAGGGCAACAACGTCGTGTGTGTCCGGGTTGGCGACATAGGCCGCACCTCTTTGGCCGATTCGGATCTGCCTCGTCCATATTCGTCCGTATCCTTGTGGATCTAGGACGACCCTCTCTCGCACGCCTCTTGTCAGGGTCCGGAATCACCGTGGGCTCGTCGTAAGGTGGCCAGAAGCCCTCCGGGATCGGAGGTGTGAATCCCATCCGATACACACTGAACACCAAGCTAATCTGATAGACGCTGTGAACGTAAGAGGTCCAGGTGACCCGTGAGTAGGCACAGCATGCAAGTGCGTGCTGACACGGGAAATGAAGCGCCTGGAAGTACCCGCAGTCACATGTCCGAGAGGCAAGTGATACTCTGTAAGTACCCAAGGAGAAAGAACCAGTCAGAGTGGTCTCTGCTATGGTGAACTTGGAGTTATCCCGGTCATACAACGTCACCGTGAAGCACCTGGCCGTCTTCAAGTTGGCCTCAATACACTTCACCAAATGCTGACTGAATTGTTGTCCGGTTCCCATCTGGGCCTCAGCCTCTCTCCCCTTGCGAACAAAGAGTTACGCAAGCCTACCATATGTTGCCTTCACCAGGGATGCTACAGGGAGATTTCTGACCCCCTTGAGGATTGAGTTCATACACTCGAAGATGTTCGTCGTCATGTGACCGAATCTCCGCCCCTCATCACGATGCTGAGTCCACAAGGAGTAATCAATCCGGTTCGCCCACTCACACATCACTGGGTCTTCAGACTGCAGAATATCAAACCAGTAATCAAATTCAACCTCGATCTTCGCATACGCTGCATTCACTAGAAGCTTCCTAGCGTCTTTGCCCTTGAAGGTAAGGGCAAAATTAGCCGCTACGTGTCGTATACAGAATGCACGGTACGCAGATGGCGGTAACCAACCTCCGTCAGGGGCCTCAAGCGCAGCCTTGATGCCGTTGTGCCTGTCCGATATAACCAGCAGACCGGGCTGCGGGGTCACGTGCTGTCGAAGGTGCGAGAGAAAGAATGTCCAGGACTCTGTATTCTCACCCTCTACTAGTGCGAATGCGATAAAGTGCGCTGCCGTGGCGTTTAGGAGCACCTTTATGCTCACGGATGCGTCATCCCTTACCATTGGCATAATGAACGCCGAAATCACATGATAATCCAAACTCCTGTGGTCACTCGAGATGGATGTGGCCAGGCAAGTGTGAGGTCCATTGTACCGTTTGACCTCCCAAATGCCCTTGCGCTTCTGGAGACTCAGTCGAATCAACCATGTGCACCCATTCCCAAACTCGGAACACTTGCCCACATACCGGCGGTGATCGGACTCCACCACCTTGTACTGTACCCCTCGCTGGATGCTGTAAGTCTTCACACTTAACAGGGCCTCGTCTTTATCCTGGAATTGCTGACCAACCTGGAACTCTGTCAAACCAGCAGTCCCTTCCGCATCTCTAGCTCCGAATCCAACAGCGTGCCCTAAAACCCCCCTCATGCCTCATGGCGTCCAGGTCCAACGAGGAAAAATGTGGTGGATACTGCTGTGTGCCAGAGCTAGAACCACCGCCCGCCAATGCAGGACCAGTCGCTCCAACCTCGTCGCCGCTGTCATCCTCAATCGTATCCGGCTCGACGTCGTCCTCATCTGTATCACCCAAGACTCCGTCTCTGACGCCAACCGGTGGAACGCCCTGTAAAGCGTTTGGCAGAATATCAAAGGATCCTACCTCGTCGCCTACGCCGTCATTCAGATCAACAGCAAAAGACGGGGAGGCGACAAGTTAGACCGTTGGCTCGTACACTGGGACGGAGGAAGCAGCCATGGCAGCCCTGGAGCTGGAACCAGCTGCCGTGGCTACATTGGTGGTATTCCGGTTTGAACCCCCTGAGCTGGATACCACATCAATCAGCTTTGCCAGCAATTCTAGTGTCCTCACCTCCGGAAACTGCCTCCGACAAAGAAACATGACTTGCAGGTCCTCATCACTACCAATCGTGAGACAATCATACTTCACCGTATCGTGCAGGATCGTGACTGGAATGCGATAGAAAAACTTCTTAATCCGCTTCGCACCTTCCAGGCCAAGTTTCATCAGCACAGATCTAACAAGGTCATCATAGCTTGTCGTTGGATTCACGACAATACAGAGAGGATCCTTATCTGTGAACTTCACTCCGGAACGAGTTTTCCTCTTAATGGATCCTCTGTGGTGAACCAGAACAACAAAACTCTCCTCACTAGCCATCTTACTCCATCTAATGAGACCAACTCACGCTTAGAACGGTTTATATAGAGGTCTCTCTCCCACTAATTCGAACCGGCCTAGTTCGAATTATGGTTTGTGTAATTCGAACCAGCCCGGTTCGAATTACTAAGGCCAGACTCTCTCTATAATTCGAACCTCCCTGGTTCGAACTATGTGCACTCAAGGTTTGTGTAATTCGAACCAGCTCGGTTCGAATTACTAAAGCCGGACTCTCTCTATAATTCGAACCTCCCTGGTTTGAACTATGTGCACTCAAGGTTCGAACCTACCTGGTTCGATTTATGAAGAAAATTCAGGTGGTAGTTCGAACTGTCCCGGTTCGAATTACTCTCATTTGCAGTTCGAACCATATCGGTTCGAATTATATATATACAAGATCCTGCGCATTACTGAAACGATTTTCAGTTTGGCTTATATACATCAATTTGAGATGGCATTGGCTTATAATGGATTTTTACCCTTTTAATCTTTTGTATCTCCATTTTTTAAAAATGCTAAAAGGACTAAAATTTTTAGTTTATCAATTTTTAACCACCAAATATAATACTGAATATCAAACTATTCATATTTCTTAATCCTTAGAGTCGTTTCCTAAGGCTCTCATAATATATACTACTTGATATTAATAATTATTATCTCCCTTTAAAACATGGACAAAATTAGAGTTTTTGCTCGAAAGAAATTAATATGAAAGACATAATTTGAGAGGAGGGAAAAAAATGAGAAGAATTAAACTAAAAAATAGAGTCACCAAAAAAAAACTAAAAAATAGAAAATTTTATTTGTAATAATAATTCATTTGAGAGTTTTTGTGTACTATGTTTTGCCCTTACTAAACAACAATAATACTTGAGGCAGAAGCTATGGACATTTTTCTCATTAATTAATGCATTGGAAACCATATGAGACTAACATTTGCATGACATGTCCTCTGATTAACACAAATGGACAATCTTGCACCAAATTTTTCTTTCTAGATAGAACATATAATTTCTGATATTTTGTTTATCCATTTCACATTTTATTTTATTTTAATATAAATTTTACTAGGTAGATAATGACGTTTGTAAATAATATGAACAATAGACTCTAAAATTGACTCAATAAAGTAAAAAGACACTTCACCTTCATATTACCTCATAAACCTTAACATTAGGATAATCATTTGCATACTTAGTAAATTAAATATTTAACCATTATTAACTGTACATAAGTAATTCAAATAAAAAAACATAACCATCTAATTAAAAATAATAAATATAATCATCTGCATACTTATTAAATTAAACATCCAATATATTTATTGTCCACATTATTTAATATTCTCATTCTCTACCTATACTTTTCCTTCTAATACATATGGGATAGATAGTACTGATCAACACTTTGTACACTCAGAAAGCCAACCCTTATCCCATCTCTGTTCTTTCTCATTGATTCCATTTCTTGGCATGTATTCCCAATGTTATGCATAAATTATAAAAACATTTAATTTAAATACACATCTTATCCTTTCTAGTTGGTCCAAAAATAATATTTACAATCAAATTTTATAAATAATATGATTAAATTTAATTTAAGATAATAAAATTACCAAATTATTCATGTCTTTAATGTGCTTTAGAATAAGTAGGTTTATAATTTTTAACTATAACTGCAATAATTTATTAGCTACCAACAAACTCTTAAATAAAATTTTAATTCACGATAAATTATTTAATTTATTGAGTTAGAAGATACCGTAAAAAAAATTAGCTATAACAATATTTGTACCATGCAGGATGATAATTTACTCATAAAGTATTGTAGGTTATCAATTTGTTTTTAATCATATTTAAATTAATTTAATTATAAACATTATTAAATTTTAGTACTACATAGAAACTAATAAATAAAAGCTATATTGTTTGTTGAATTTCAAGAAAATCGTGATCAAAATTAAAGAAATGAGAAAATGAGGGAGAGAAAATAGAGGTATTGAGGCATAGATGTGAAGAAGGAGAGCTCGGTTACAATCAAGAAGTGAGAATGGTGAACCTCACTCAATGCATGTTAAGTATTCTACTTATATAGTAGAGCTGCAACAAACTCAATTCTCGCCAAAGTAATTAACTAAGCTACCAATAAAAATACCATGCATGTAATGCCTACAAACATTTCCCCTCAAGCTCGATAGTGAGAATTACTAATCCAAGCTTGAATTTGAGATTACAAGTAATATCTACAATAACTATATAATAAAATTTCCTCTCAAGCTGGATAGTGAAAGTTCACTAATCCAAGCTTGGAGAACATCTGTTTGAACGGCCCAGGAGGTAGAGCCTTAGTAAATATGTCTACTGTTTGGTGAGCAGATGATACAGGTAAGAGTTTAAGAACACCAACTTGAGCCTTTTTTCGAATGATGTGACAATCAACTTCTATATGTTTCGTGCACTCATAGAAGGCGGGTTTGACAGCTAAGTGCATGGCTAACTTATTGTCATAGTAAAGGTTGAAGGGCATAGAGTGATCAATCCTGAGGTATTTGAGGAGGTAGAGTAGCCATTGACCTTCTACTGTCCCCAATGCCATAGCTCTATACTCAGCTTCTGAGGATGGGCGAGCTACCATTGCTTGCTTCTTGCTTTTCCATGAGATTAGGGAGGTGCCAAGGAAGAAGCATTGACCTAAAATGGAGCGTCGAGTATCTGCACACGTGACCCGTTTGAGTCAGTGAATCCCAAAAGAGACAAGTCAGAGGAGGATTTGAAAAATAAGCCTGCAACAAAAGCGTTTTTTATGTACTTGAGCACGTGGAGGGCAGCTTTGAAATGAGCATCTGTAGGAAAGTCCAAAGTATTGACTGAGCTTTCCTATAATGAAAGATATATTGGGCCTCGTATTAGTGAGATATATGAGCCTTTCCACTAGCTGCCTATATTTAGTAATGTCCTCTAACTTCTGCTCAGTATCCTTAGAGAGAGAGGTGTTGTAAGACATGGGTGTGGATGTTGGCTTTGAACTAAGCATGCCAAAGTCTTGAAGAAGGTTTAAAGTATATTTACGTCGATAGAGAGAGATCCTAGATCGTGATCGTGCAATTTCCATACCAAGGAAAAACTTTAATTTTCCAAGGTCTTTAATGTTGAATTTCTCGACCACCAGCCTCTTCAGATCATTGATTTCATCAATGTCATTGCCTGCCATGACTAAATCATTTATGTAAACAAGCACTATAGTGAACTTGGACCCTGAAGCCTTGGTGAAGTGTAAGCAGTCATTTTTGGATTGAGCATAGCCCACTGCGGAGAGTGTAAAATACATTTTGGTGTTCCATTGCCTACTGGCTTGTTTCAAGCCATAAAGAGACCTCTCCGACTTGCAAAATGTACACGGAGAAAGTGAAAGACCTGGTGGAACTCGCATGTAAACCACTTCAGGTAGGTTGCCATGAAGCAATGAAGTGTTGACATCTAATTGATGAAGATACCAACCTTTAATGGTAGCACTGAGGAGAATGAGTCTTCGAGTTGTCATCTTCACCACTGAACTAAATCTGTTGAAGTATTTAAAATTGGCTATTTGAGTAAAGCCTTTCGCAACTAGGCAAGCTTTATGCCTCTCAACTGTCCCATCGACATGGTATTTGATCTTGAAGAGCCACTTACAACCAATTACCTTTTTTCCAGCAGGCAGTAAGGTAAGAAACCAAGTGCATTCCCTTCAAGAGCCAGAAGTTCATCATTGATTGCTTTTCTCCACATTCGTGCTTCATAGCCTCTTCAAATATTTTGGGTTCGGTGGTTGATGATATGGTAATTGAAAAATGCTTTTGAGACTCTGATAATGAATTATATGATAAGTGATTAGCAATTGGATACCTACAAGGTGAATTGACAGTGGTTGGTGTGTTTGTGACAAGCATACAATGATAGTCCTTCAAATAAGTTGGTTGTTTTTTGTTCTAATAGGGCCTCTCATTCCCATTTAGTTGTGTGTTTAATGGTGGGTGCACTGGGAACACAAAATCATGCATTTGAGAGTGAGATGATATGAGTGATGTGGGTTTTGCAATTTGCAATTCTTGAATTGGGTTAGAAGCATTAAGTGCTTCTATAAGTGATTGTGAGGTTGATGATATCTTGCTGTGTGTGATAGGGTCAGGTGCAGTGATTTGTAGGAGTGTGGTTTGAGAATGCATGTCAATTTCATCAAATAAGAAGTGTGATTGGTTGGTAAGGACAGGTGAACAATCTGATTTTGTAAAAATTGAATCCCTATCATACAGAGGAAAAATATTCTTATAAAATTGTACATTTCTTGATGTAAAAAAATCTCTAGATTTCAAGTCCATCAGTATAAATCCTTTGGTGTTTGGTTTGAAACTCAAAAAGATACATTTGCTAGCTCTATTGTCTAGTTTTCCTCGATGTGCTATTAAGGTAGAAGCAAAAGCCAAACATCCAAACGATTTTAGGTGAAGTAAGGTGATTGATTTTGTAAATTGAAGCTAGGCAATCTGTTTATTAAATGAACTGCATGGCTCACAGCAAACTCCCAAAAATTTTTGTGCAAATTCGAGCAAGAAATTATTTTTCTAGTGATGTTAAGCATATGTTGGTACCTTCTCTCCACCATTCCATTTTTTTGTGGAGCTTCCACATAAGATGTTTGGTAGATAATGTCTTTTGTGTCAAAAAATTGAGTGAGTTTGAATTCGGAGCCATTATCACTCCTAATTGTCTTAACAGTTTTTCCAAATTGGGTTTTGACAAAAAAAATTAAATTTTATAAAAGTGTAGATGTTTTAGACTTTTTTTCATAAATTTGACCCACGTAAATCTACTCTTGTCATCTACTATTGTGAGAAAATATCTAAAACCAGAAGTGGAAGTGATTGAGATCGAGCCCCATATATCAAAATGTAATAAATCAAATGTTTCATTAGAAGTAGTTGAGCTTGTATAATATGGTAGCCTTCGTTGCTTGGCAAAATGGCAAGCATCATAGGGCTCTGTAGTAGTTTTACAATCAATGAAGGAATATGATTTTTGAAGTAAATGTAATTTATTAAGTGAAATGTGTCCTAGTTTAATATGCCAAAGATTATTATAATTGGAAGTGCAGTTGCTACAACTTATGTGAGCCATTCTATGTGATGTCTTGAGTTGTTTATTCTTGAAGGTGTCATGCATGATGCTATGAGTGAATTGTGATTGTGAACTGAAAGGAGTTATGGAATTAGGAACTAAGGCCTAATTTGTGTTGACTGCTAAGATATACAGTCCTTCCATCTCTTCAGTTGTGCCAATCATCTTCCATGTATTCAAATCATATATCTTACATCCTTTGTTAGTGAATGAATATTCACATTGTAAATATTTAGTAATTTTAGAGATAAATAACAGATTGAAGTTAAAGGAAGAGCTATATATATAACGTTTTAGAGATATAAGTGTTTAGAAAAAGAGATGGTGCCTAAAATGGATGTAATGGTTTGTGATCCATCTGGAAGTTTAACTAAAATTGGCTTTATACGATTGTAAATAACAAAATCAGTAAGTTTATGGCATACGTGATCAATTGCACCTGAATCTAAGATCCAGGATGTGGAGTAAAATGATTTCACTGACAAAAGATGTGAGATGTGTGTGCTCATCGTGAGTGTGTGTGATTGCATACTTGACTCTGAAGATGTGGGTAATTGATGACTTGATTCTGAAGAAGAAAGGGTGTAACATCCTAACTATCAAAATGTCACGCTTCCGGATGCGCCACTCTGACAGCTCGAGTATTACGATGACTCTTAAAATATTTAATACTAAAATATGAGCCTGTTTAAAAACTTAAACCGAATTACTGCTCAGAAGATTTTTAAATAGATAACTTACATCCATACAAATATCAATACTTACAAGGGATATATAGTATTATTAATTTTACAAGCATTACATAATCAAATACCTATCCCTCTTATAAAAATTTGTAAAGATAAAAGGCGAGGGAAAAAAGTAACTAATACAACACAAACATCGTTTAAAACAAAATATGAGTAAATAAGCTCTTCTGAATCCCGTCACCCATAACCTGAAAAAGGAAAGACCTGTAGGGGAGTGAGAACATCGTCCTCGAAAGGGTTCTCACTATAGGGTTACAGAATTACTATAATAGGATACGTGAAAATAAAAACTGTTTTTAAAGTACAGTGATTGTACCTGTCTTATGTATCTTTTCAAAACCATAGATCCACATTCAAAATTCGAAATCCTTTTTAAAAGAAAAATCCATTAATTCTCCAAAAATCCAAACCTTTTTAAAAGAGCTTTTCTTAGGCAGTATGAATGACCAAACTATTCCAAGCATAGGTTTATTAAGTCTATGCTGAACCAGTTTAGTTTTTCATACTTTACTAAACTAAAAAATCAAACCATTTACGACCTTCGACCCATCACATAATCAATCACGGCCATAGGCCCAAACATTTCAATCAACAGTCAATCAACCACAATCCAACCAGTTTTCAGTCACAAACACAAGCAAGAAGGTTCAAACACAATCAAGTAGTTATATCAAGTAGAGCAATTAGCAATTACACATAATTATTCACGTAGGTAAACCAATTACAATATGCACACCCAAACAATGTCACGTAGATGCATATGATGAATGCCTGCTCTATGGCTGATGAGTCTCATCTGTCAGTTATCAAGCCAATCCGACAAGTCCGGTTTGCTAAACCCTTGGACTGTCCCCCAACGCGCATCCCCATGAGTCTATGCATAGCTTTTTCTCATATATATATCAAATCGCTCAATAGGGGTACCATTCCCGGGAATTTATACGTGCCCGATCATCCTTACGTCGTAGGGACAACAGAGTATCGAGTTTCAACCTGGAACACGTGGTGGCAAGCCACGGTACTTTACCCAGGGAAACTTGTATCTCAGATAAAAGAAGTACAAAAGCCACATATTCATTTATTCATCATCATTTCCGTACTTCATTAACAATTCATATCAAATCAATCATCATTCAAGCCATAAGTCACTTTTTCTCAAATCTCTTTACTTGGAAACCAAAATAAATCCATCTCAGACTTAACTTTAAAATCCTCATTTCTCAAATCATTTCAAGCTCACGAACCACTTTTCCTCAAACGTAAATTCTCTTGTTTAAAACATTGTCACCATTCACAACATCTTCCCAAAACATTTCAAAAACCACACCAAATTAAAAGTCTCCTCTAAAAGATTCAAAATCATTCATCTTTCTATTCCAATCATCAACAATCCCAATTTAAAACATAATTCTTTCTTTTCTAAATAAATCATACTTAAAACATATGATCTTTGAAATAAAATCCTTTTTAAATAATTATTTCAAATGAAGCTTTTTTATTTTTATAAAAATTTCGACAGCATCTTTTTTAAAGTCAGACTCTGTCACCCTTTTCGGGTCCCATCCAAACATTCCTCAAACCATTCTCAATCATTTCCAAATCTCAATCGTTTTCCAAAATTCAACCATTCTAATATCAAGTTATTTTCAAATCGGACCAATATATATATATATATATATATATATCAAATCACTCAATGGGGTACCATTCCCGAGAATTTATACGTGCTCGGTCACCCTTACGCCATAGGGTCAACAGAGTATCGAGTTTCAACCAGGAACACGTGGTGGCAAGCCACGGTACTTTACCCAGGGAAACTCGTATCTCAGATAAAAGAAGTGCAAAGGCCACATTTTCATTTATTCATAATCATTTCCACACTTCATTACAATTCATATCAAATCAATCATCATTCAAGCCATAAGTCACTTTTTCTCAAATCTCTTTACTTTGAAACCAAAGTCAATCCATCTCAGTCTTAACTCTAAAATCCTCATGTCTCAAATTATTCCAAGTTCATAATCCACATTTTCTTAAAAAAAATCATATAAAATGGGAATTATTTTTGAAAAGACTCAAATCCTTTACTTTTAAAATCATCCGTTTAACTATTTTAAATTAGAGTTATTAATTAACAACCTTGGCAAAGACTCAAGACTCTAGGAAAGAATAGCCTACCTCATTTCTTAAATTCTTTAGAAATTGCCGAAATCATAGTTACTTAATTTGAAGTCAATTGAGACAGAGATTTAAAATAAAAACCAAAGCATGTTTAAAATACTAAGTTCCAAATCAATTCTATTTCATTCTTAAATCGGTAACCTTCCCAAAGGCCCGGAATTGTTTAGTCTTGCTAAATCAAAATTTAAAGAGTACTTTAAAAGCAAAACGAACTTAATTAATCAAAGTTCAATTTCTTTTAAAATCCACTAAAAATTCTTCCAAAAGTACTTCTTTAATCAAACTTCAAAACATAGGTTCTTTTATATTTAAATTAATCTTAAAACATAAACTCCCCGTAAACAATTTAAACTCGAAACATCTATTTCTTAATAAATCAAAAACCAAGCAATGGAACCTCTCAAAATCATTCTTTTTCTAAATCACATTTTAAAACAGAATCTTAATTTTCATGAAAATTCGGCAGCATCTCCCCTAAAACTTGGACTTTGCCACCTTTTTCAGGTCCCAACCAAACCATTCCGTAGCCCCTTCCACGGCTCAAAACCAAATCAGACTAATTCCAAAAAATTCATATTTCAAGAAATAACTTCATTTTCAATGGATTAAACTCAATTTCAAAATCGTAAAGAAACAACTTTAAAGAAACGCTTCAAGAACCGTCTGTTTCACAAACCAAACAGTAATCCAATCAAACAAGCATTCATATCCATCCAAGTCGATCAAGCAATACATAAGACATATACAATCACTAGAAGTTCATTTCTTATATAAATATCCATATATAATAATTCCAATTTAGAAAGTATAGTTTTCTGAAAAAGACACCTACCTCGAATAATCGAAACTCATAAACCAAACGCATCAAGAAACCCTTTCTTTTCGGCCCGCAATCAGCGGCATCTGCAACCTCAGCTCCAAACCGCTTACGTAGCAACCACAACAACTCTAATCACAACATAGAATAACCGAGACTCAATCTTATAGCAATTAACGCCGCAAAACCTCAGCGTAAGGTAACAGAATAATGACTAAAGGGCTTTTCAAGATGGAAACGCTTACCGTAACCGAGAAGAAATAACTGAGTCAAGTAGCGGCAGCTCCGGTGTTGGTGTACAACAAAAAACTCGCGGTAACCATAAACCTAGCACAACAGCCTCATCAACACGCTTACGGTAACAACGCACTTAACGAACAGGGAGATTTAGAAGCAAGGTTAGAGCTTACCAAGACAGAGGATTCATAGAAGCGGCGGTTTCCAGCAGCAGAGGCGGCGGAGGAGCAGCTGCAGCTTCGGTGACAACTTCTGCAGAGCAAAACGTTGATTAAGCTCTGATGGGGTGCTTACACCGAAAGCAGAGGCAACCACCATCCACGGTGCCAACTGGAAACGACCCTGCATGGCGGTGCACAGTCCGACGACGGCTCGGCAGTGGCGAGGAGCGGTGACGGCATGAACGGCGATAAAGGTGGCTGGCTCCAGCGACGATGATAGGTCGCGGTGAGGGTGATGATGGCGACGGCGGCTTCCCTCAGCGGCGACAGCAGCATTTTCCGACGGCAGAGGCGCGGCTAGAAGCTTCGGTAACGACAGATCCGTCGGCGGTTCAGACGAGGATGGCACTGGCGACACGAGCGGTGGCTAAACAGGTTGCGGTCCCCCTTCCTCGCGGATCTCTCTCCTCTGCTTCACCCATGGAAGACGGCGATGTTGGCTCCCTTCGGCGAGGACGACGGCGCAGACAGCTGCAACAATGGTGACGGGCTTCACGGCAAGGACGAGACAGCGACAAAAACCCGTGAAGACGACGACAGATGTGACGCAGTAGTGGTTCGCGAGGTTGGCGCAACTCCTTCCTCCTCCACCAGTGCTATACTCTCGATGATGATGATGATGATGTATGTGCGCTCAGTGAAGAGGGGGGAATGGGAAATTGGATGGCAGCTGCAGAAGCAGACATAGGAGGGTGTGGGTGTGTTTGTGTGTATTGAAGGATGATGAGCGGATAATTTATAAAAAGGATCCAAAACCAGAGTTGAACGCCCAAACTGGCACAGAAACTGGCGTTCAACTCCACAAATGGCCTCTGCACGTGCAACACTCAGGCTCAGCCCAAACACACACCAAGTGGGCCCCGGAAGTGGATTTATGCATCAATTACTTACTCATGTAAACCCTAGTGACTAGTTTATTATAAATAGGACCTCTTACTATTGTATTAGGCATCTTTTTTACCATCTTTTGGATTACCTTATGATCCTTTGATCACGTTTTGGGGGCTGGCCATCTCGTCCATGCTTGGACCTTCACTTATGTATTTTCATTACATAAGTATCTCTATCCCTATTTTATTATATAATATTCAAAAACACCAATATCACTTTATATCTGCCTGACTGAGATTTACAAGGTGACCATAGCTTGCTTCATACCAACAATCTCCGTGGGATTCGACCCTTACTCACGTAAGGTATTACTTGGACGACCCAGTGCACTTGCTGGTTAGTTGTATCGAAGTTGTGATAATTATGAATTAAGATCAGAGCACCAAGCTTTGGAGCCATTACCAGGATTTGTTCGAGCCTGGAGATCACAATTTCGTGCACCAAAGGAGAAAGGGTAAAAGGGAGGGGTGACTGGTGGCTGTGGAGGAATGGCGGTAGGGATGAGGAGGTTAGGGTTAGGGTTTTCAATTTGGGAATTAGGATTTGCTTTTGGGGAAATGTGAAATTAGGGATTTTTGCGTAAATTAGAATTTGGTAATTTTTAATTAAATTAGGGTATAGAGTATTAATTAAAAATCTAATTTAATCCCTTAAAATGAATTTAAAAATATTATTTGATTATCAATTTGCTAAACTTTATAATTTAAATATAGAAAATAATTCGATAGTTATAAAATCAAATAAAACCTTAAATTATTTTTAACTCAATTAATCAAAATTTGCTTTAATTATCTTTAATAAAATAATTTTTTGAGATTAAATTACTTAACAAATAATTAAGTCAAAATTAGCTTTTAATAAGATTTTCTGAAATTTCTGGGTCTTACAAAGGGCACCAAGAGTCTGTGAGTCTTCCTATTGAAGCAAGGCAATCAATGCTTGTTTCTGTTCTTAAGTGAAAGGGAGCTTGGTGCA
>NC_029790.2:33105044-33106659 GCF_000816755.2 Arachis ipaensis
AGTCATCACAGTCATCACATTCATGGCTATGGAAGCAGCTTGTTGTTGCTGTTTGAGGTGAGGTGGAAGGCCATGTTTTTTATAGCAAGTGTCAACAAGATGCCCAGTCTTGTGGCAATAAGAACAAATTCGAGGAGCTCCTTTTCCTCCTCTTCCACCTCTACCTCTGCTTATTCTTTCTCTATCCCGAGAGATAAAATTCTAAGTAGTGAAGGCAGTAGAATCGTTGGCTTGAGCAGCAGATAAGAGAGCTTTCGAGCTAAATGTTTCACAAGTTCCTAGATGTCTTTCTTGTTGCATAAGTAATGAAAATGCATCACTGAAGGAAGCACACTATATATCTATTTTACTGGTAAGTTCTAACAACACTGAGTCCACATGAACAAGAATCATCACAAAAAATGCAAGTAGAAATAGGTGTAAAATTATCTAAATCTTTCCATATAGTCTTCAATTTAGTAAAATAGAATGTGATACTAAATTCACTTAGTTTGAGGGAGTACAATTCTTCTTCTAGTTCGGCCACTTTGAATACATCACCTTGGTAGTAGCGATGTCGCAAATATTTTCACATATTAGCCGCATTGTTATTCCATATCAGGCTCTGCAAGATTTCGCTACTCAAAGAGGACTGGATCCAAGAAACAATGAAGGTGTTGCATTTTTTTCCATGATGCAAAGCTAACATCAGAGGATGGGGGTTTGGGGAAGCTGCCATCAACGAAGCACAATTTGTTCTTCCTTTTGAAAGCCAGAGTCATCGCTCGTGACCATGCATGATAATTGTGAGGTGTAAGAGTAACCGTTACGATTGAAGTTTCAGGATTTTCGTCTGAGTGTAAAAAGGGACTAGAAGAATCATGAACAAACTTGTCGCTTGAGCAAAATTGTATACTGGAGAATTGAGAGATGAATCTCATGAAATTGTGAAAATTGAAATTTGAGAAGGTAGAATTCGAGTCACTGTTATTGGATTCTGAATTCACCATTGATGATGGATCTTGATTGTTCATCATTTTTTAAAGAATAAGGGTTTCATTCTAATTGATTGTAAGATTTGGATGAATCAAAAGAAGTTGGATGAATCGAAATTTATCACAAATGTTCATTGTACTATGTTGAATTTTAGGGAGATCGTGATCAAAATTAAAGAAATGAGAAAATAAGAGAAAAAAAAAATAGAAATCCTGAATTATAAATGTGAAGAAGGAGAACTTAGTTATAATAAAAAAAATAAAAATGATAAATTTCACTGAATGCATATTAAGTGTTCTACTTATATATCAGAGCTGGTGCAAACTCAATTCTCTCCAAAATAATTAACTAAACTACCAATAAAAATACGTAATACCTACTAACATTATTATCAACACATTTTTAATCTAATCAACGACATACAGTATGCTGTATAACAAAATTCCAAATAAAAAGCAACTTACGATTCTGAACAAAAAAGTTGTAATAATGCTATAAGTTTACCTAAATTATAGATACAGCCTATGGCATAGCCAAGTGTAAGGTCACCTCAAAATTAAGATGCAAATTTTTTTTTATTTTTTATTTAAAAATAAACAATAAATGACCTCGAGAGTAAGGCCAAGGAGAACCTTACAAC
>NC_029790.2:33106668-33130875 GCF_000816755.2 Arachis ipaensis
TGAACGTTCTAAAAAATAAATAAATAAATAAATAAATATATTTCAATATTAAACTATAACATTATAGCTAAAGTGTGGATTCACCCATCCGTGCGAAAAGATAAATTAAAATGTTATCATAAAGTCCACGGAAAAAAACAAAAATAGCAAGCAAGGAACACTTTGCAGGAAAATACAAGAAGCTCCCCCAACCATACTATACCATACCATATCTACATTACGATTTTCGCAAAAACATCAAACTGTCACAAAATTCACACAATTAGGTCAAGCTCTTGGGGAAAAAAAGATTTACTGGAAATAATAATAAAAATAATGTAATAAGGGAAAGAAAGAAAGGAAAGAAAAGAAAAGATTTTCTCTTTCTGCTTCCCCAAGAAAACGGAGGAAAAAGAAAACAAGAAGAAATGAAGATAACAGCGAAAGTTATATCGAGTCCGGGTCGAACCGACAAGTTCCCTCCGCCATTGATGAGGTTCTTGAGGAGCAATGCAGGGAGCAGAAGCAGGGGAAGGTCAAGGTCAAGCCCAATGTTCGTACGGAAGAAGAACACCGCCATTGAAACTCAAGAACCATCTTCACCTAAGGTCACTTGCATGGGTCAAGTTCGGGTCAGACGCTCCGCCGCCGCCAAAAGGGGACGCTCCTCCTCCGCCTCCGCATCCGCCGCAAGAGACGGAGCTCCTCCGACACGGTGCCGGTGCTGGTGGATCCGAAAAAACGCTCTGTTCTGCATATTCAAACCGAACAACAGCAATAAGAAGAATAAGAAGAAGAAGAAGAAGAAAAACGAGTGCCGGTGCCAACCAGTTTGGCCCAAATGGGGGTTCTTTCGGGTCGGAAGCTTCCGGAGAAAACCCAGCACGAAGCTCAAAGAAGACTGCGCTAAATCGGAGTCGAATTTTCAGAGGTCAAGCTATGATGAATCAGAGGCAGAGCACGAAGAAGATGATGAATCGGAAATTTACGAAGAAAGAGTGAACCCCGAAGCCGGTTTTGGTTCTTCCAACACGCCGCCGAAGAATGCTTTGTTGTTGACTAGGTGTAGATCCGCACCGTACAGATCTTCGTCGCTGGCCTGCAGATTCTGGAGTTCGCCGCTAAGGAATAGTGAAGAAGAAGAAGAAGAAGAAGAAGAAGAAGAAGAAGAAGAAGAGAAAGAGAGGCATGAAACGAATGAAGCAAGCTCGCAAAGAGATTCGGTTTCTGAAGAAGAAGCGAAAAGGGTATCCGAAAGGGACGCAAAGTTGGGGTTTTTGAAGGAGGTGGAGAGTTCGAATTCAAATGCCAAATCAGAGAAGGTTGTTGAAGATTCGAAGAGTGAGAGTGAAACGCGGCCTATAATGCTTACACGGTGCAAATCGGAACCGGCGAGAACTGGGTACAAGCTGGATCCTGAGGTAAATAGTAGTTTCTGGAAGAAGAAAAGGTTGGGTTTCGCTGATATTCACATTATTACTGACTAATTAAATCAATTGAATTCGTATATTAATTTCTTAATTTCTTTTTTTGGTTTATTGAATTGAATATAGTTGTCACTTCTCAGCCACAGCCAATTGAAGATAAATTCTTGTTAATTTTGTGTTAGTATCATTGGTTCGTTGTGTTGTTTGATACCCGAGCCGTAAGAGATAATGTGTTGAATGTGTATGGTAATAGGTACAAGTACATAATAATAGTAGGAAGAAAAAGGAAGAAGAAGAAGAATAACATGAGAACGTTGGAGTTAATGAGGTTTTTTGTCATGAAACGAGCCCTGAGTTTCCTTTTCCCTGCCAGTAGCCTGAACTTACTTGATTCTGCAATTTGCCTTTCACGTGTTGCTTTTTTTGTTTGTTTATGTCATCAAGTTTTAGTCGGAAACAAAATAATAGCCGTATAAAACTCTCTTCCAGATTTATTATCGGTGACTAAATTGTGTTCCAGATTGAATTAGTAACAATTAACTACTATTATATGTGAATATCAAAATCATTCACTAAAATCAGCTATCAATATAAAATACATATTAAAATAATACAATTTTATACTTACTTAAATTTAATGGTTAAAAAATTATTGGATAATAATTTAGTTAAATATATTAAATTATTTAATAATTATTAATTTTAGGATTTAATTGTCTTTAAGGCATGATATGACCGATTATACGTTATAATTCGACTATAAATGTTATAGATCGACTGTCAATAAAAATCACTCAAACAAGTACCAAAACACTCAGATATGTTATTACTTTTCGTTTAAAGCTTTATTACTCGAGGAGATAACTGATACTCTTCATTTCAGATATAAAGGAAATAGTATAAAAATTATTCAGATTATTGCAATTTGCAAATTCTATTATTCACTTACTGACTTGAGGTTGGAGTGCCTTTTGCAGTACCTACTGCTTTGTTCTCTTATTGCTGACATATAACTCATCCCAACGAAGAGTTCACAGACACTCATCAGCAGACGAGTTATACAACGGCCAACCTTCACAAGAACAATTGGCACTCACTGTGAGGCCTAGAAATAAAAACCCTTCTTTCTTTAAGTCCCAAAATCCCCATACCTGTTCATGGTTGGTGCGGAATTTATAACCACAAACTAACCGGCAAGTGCACCGGGTCGTACCAAGTAATACTTCAGGTGAGTGAGAGTCGATTCCACGAGGATTTAGGGAATAAGCAACAATGGTTGATTAATTTACTTAGTTAGACAAACAGAAAATAGTGTTTGAGAGTTCAAAAGCATTAAACAGTAAATTCAGAATATCAGAAGACAAGCAAGTAAATAAGTTGGAAAAACAATATGGAGAAGGCAGTTAAGGCTTCACAGTTATCTATTTTCCGGATTGATTTTTTTTATTAATTTATTTTAATCATGCAAGATTTAATTCATGGCAAACTATATGTGACTAGACCCTAATTCCGTAGACCTTTCTAGTCTCCTCTAACTTTCATCAACCGCTAATTCCTTGGTCAATTAATTCTAATTAGGGGGTGAAGTTTAATTCTAGTTATTATGCCACAAAAATCCTAATTATCCAAATATAAGAGGATTATATGTCATGTATCCTGGTAAGTCCAGATAATTAGAATTTAGGAGAAATTATTTTCAAGCTGTTGTTCAAGTAAAGAGCTTTTCCAAGTTATACAAGAACTCAATTAGAAAGAGGATCATACTTCCGTTCCACCCAAATTCATAAGATAAAGAACGAAAATAATTCTTAAATTATAAATCAGTACATGAATTAAAATACAAAAACAATAGAATCAATCCATACAAATAGACAGAGCTCCTAACCTTAACAGTGGAGGTTTAGTTGCTCATGGTTTAGAGAGAAAATAAGGATTCTGGTAAACTGTAAATTGGGAAGAGGTGGAATAATTGTGAATTGGAATGGAATAATCTCAAAAAGAGAAGTTTCTTTTCTCTTTTATATCTAATCCTAAATTAATTTAAAATCTATTTTCTAAAACTAATATAATATCTTTTTCTATTTATAAATAAAAATAAAGTTTAAATCAGAATTAATTATAGCAATCAGCGTTTTTTGTGTTTTCTGCACGTGGCACATGTCACGCGTACGCATCAGTCACGCGTACGCGTTGATGGTCTTCTTCACATGGCACGTGTACGCGTCAGGTACGCGCACGCGTCGCTCCTTGCAGGTCATCTCCTTTAATACTTGTTCTCCTTGATAAACCCATATTTTATAATATAATTTGTGCTCAAATTGAGTGTTTCTACCAATTCTTCACCCACTTATTCATGTAAATTGCATGGTTTTACTTTTTCTTCCTTATTTTATGATATATGTGAAAAAACATGTTTCCTATGCTTTAAAAATATTAATTTTAATTACCCTTTACTATCATTCGATGCCGTGATTTGTGTGTTAAGTATTTTCAGATCTCATAGGGCAGGAATGGCTTAAAAGACAAAAAGGAAACATACAAAAATGGAAGGAAAACACAAAAATGGAGTTTTGAAGAAAAGGGCAGCGACGCGAACGCGTGCCTAGCGTGAAAATGCAGCGACGCAAACGCGTAGTTGACGCGGACGCGCGCCTTAAGCAGAACGCAATAGACGCGTACGCATGACCGGCACGTACACGTGACAAGAAAAACTCCCAGATGACGCGAACGCGTGACGGACGCTACGTAAAGGAATTTGCAGAAAATGCCCCCAGCGATTTCTGGATCCTTTTTTGGCCCAAATCCAAACTAGAATCACAGAATATAAGTCGGAGAATGGAGGAATCAAAGGAGACACGTAGACGGCTCATAATACATAATTTTTAGGTTTTAGATGTAGTGTTTAAAGAGAGAGGTTCTCTCCTCTCTCTTAGGATTTAGGATTAGGATTTCTCTTATTTTAGGATTGCTTCTACAATCACAGGTTCAATATTCCTTTAATTTATTTTCTACTTTTATTTATTCCATTACTTTAATTGTCATTTCTCTTTTCATTATTGATTTACAAACTTTCCATGTTAGGATTTGAATTTATGTTTAAATGCAATTTGAGGTATTTCAGATTAATGATTGTTCTATTTATGAATGATTTCAATTCAAATTAGCTTTATTTTTCCCTTTTGGCCTTGGTTAAGTAATTTATAACACTTGAGTTATCAACTCAGCTGTTGATTGAAATTGGAATTCTTAGGTAGTTAATTTGCACTCCAATAACTCTAGTCTCTCCATAGGAGTAGACTAGGACCTGAGGATCAAATTAATTTGTCCACTTGATTTTCCTTTATTTATTAAGGGTTAATTAAAAGTGGGAGTAAAATCCAATTTTCATCACACCTAATAAAGATAACTAGGATAGGACTTCAATTTCTTACACCTTGCCAAGAGTTTTATTATTTATTTAAATTAATTCCTTACAATTTACTTTCTTGCCATTTACTATTCTTGCTTTTTATCTTATACATTAAAAAGCCAAAAATATACTTTTTCCATAACCAATAATAAATCATACTGCTCTGCAACTCCTTGAGAGACGACCCGAGGTTTAAATACTTCGGTTATTTACTATTATTGGGTTTTGTTACTTGTGACAACTAAACTTTTGTACGAAAGGATTCTCTGTTGGTTTAGAAACTATACTCACAACACAATTATATTTATTTATAAATTTCTTTACTGGCGAAAATCCGTTCGTCAAAATGGCGCCGTTGCCGGAGAGTTGCAACTGTGTGCCTTATTATTGGTTATTGTAAATATTTTCTTTTGCTTGTTTATTTGTTTTTATTTTCGCTTTTAATTTTTATTATTTACTATGAATTCTCACCACTATCGCTTTGAGTTTGGTTCTAATAATGTTGAAAGGAATGGAAGCTATAACAGGAACATGCATCAAGGTCAAAACAATCAGAGATGGACGGAGCCACGATGATCTGATCAACCCTTTAGGTAACAATACCTTCCAAACTATCATGGACGACAACCATTCAATAATGCATGTCAGAACAATAGTTATGGTGGACCCCCTTGGAATTACCGACAAGCCCCATCATACACCTATGAACCACCTCCTCAACACAGCTTTGAACCATCACACTCACAAGCCAACTACCACCATTCACCTCCATATGACCCTAACCCCTATCCACCCCAATTCCAACCTAATTACTCCCGAGAACCACCATTTCCCTATGCACCATGTCCATATCCATCACTCCAAGAATCAAGGGAGCAACTCAAGGAAACATTTGAAAAATTTCATGCCACACTTCACCAATTGAATCAAGCGATAAATAGACTACCTTGCCGACGTTCGGACACTCAAGGAACCCCATGGCTTCATGTGGACAAACTAATGAAGAACGCAGCATGAAGGAGATACTAGAAACCCCACTGGATAGTACAGAGCATGATTTTGTACTGGAACAAGTGGAGAAAGCTGAAATTATAGAAGAAGAAGAATTGGTTGAAGACTTAGGAGATGCTGAACCTCCATGGGAATCCATAATTTAGGAGAATTCTGTCAAGAAATTTACAATTGATACTAAGGAGGATAGTGCACAACCTTCAAAGCAGGAATCTTATGAAGAACTGGACAGAATAACTCAACAAGCAAGTTTCCTTGATAATAATGACCACGAGTCCAATTCTCCTAGTAATGAACTTGCACCCGCAAGTGAATTCTTTGAGAGGGAAGAATCTTTCCCAAGTGAATATGAAGATGATGCAGAGGTAGATTTTTCACAACCTCCAACTTATGACTTGAGTGATGAGGAAGATATCAAAGACTTGGATCAAGATGTGGTTGAAATTGAAGAAATTTGCAATGAAGTGGAAGAATTCACAGAAGAACACAAGGGAGAAGAGCTTGCAAAACCACTGGAAACACCTATCTCAAGGCCATTACCGCCCAATACAAACTTCAAGTGGGTAAAATCCTTAGCTTTTATCTTTACTTTTCCACTTGAATATGGTTTGCTTGAAACAGATGCTCAGCTTAAAGCTCTTTGCGGCTTTAAGAGTAAAAGGGAAATGGTTCGTGCTCAAGGCTGGTATGCAAGATTCAATAAGGTTCCACGCTTCAATCTGAAGTGTAAGGATCGGTTTCGAGTTAGATTGAATGGGTCTCGGAGAATGTTTGGTCATCTTGGTGAGAATGCAACTTCTAAACCGCCCGGCTGGAAAAATATAAATCAAGACAAGGGCGGATATAAGAGCAAGGTTTGGGATCCTGGAATCTATTCTGACATTCAACACCCCGGGAACCTGAGAACCTGTTTGAATTTACTCAAAGGCTTTACATGCCTAGTTTGGGACCCCGGAGGCTGTTGGCATTTCAAACAGTGGTGGAGATTTTTGGATGAATTCAAGCATAAGCCACCATAGCAGGAAGCTCATCAAATGTCCAACTTAAGGACTTTAACCAAAAGTGCTAGGTGGGAGACAACCCACCATGGTATGATCGTTCCTTTTTCAATTTCAATTTTATTTCGTTTTGTTTGTTTTTAAATTTTATTTTATTCTATTTTCATTGAACCTGGAATTATTCATATCACCCATATTAGCACTGCATATTGCATACTGCATAATTACATTAAAAAAAATCATCCCACGTGAGCGCGCAGGCCACGCGTGGGCGTCGACTGAAAATCGGCGTAAAGATCCAACGCCCAGAAAGTTGGGCTGGAATTGTGCGGCTGTTGTGCGTTTAGCACAAATCGGCCCATGCATTCGCGTCCCTGACGTGAACGCGTCACATGCACTACGCACATCCCACACGAAAATGTGAGCGACGCGTCCGCATTGCGTGGATTTTATGGACCCCATTGGAAACAGAGAGTTGCGCCAAAACGACACTGGAAGTGTACGTTTAGCACAATTTTTAGCGACGCGTTTGCGTGCTCCACGCGTACGCGTCCCTTACCTTTTACCTAATTCACGCGATCGTGTCAACGACGCGACCGCGTCACACCCTTTTTTTTGCCCCAATCACGCGATCGTGTGCTCCACGCGTTCGCGTGGATTCAAAAATAGTAACCCCAACCCACGCGAAACCCTACCATTCCACGTCACCCAAAACCCCCCACCCCCCTCTGCTACCTCTCTTCTCCCATTCCCCAACTCTTCTTCTTTCCTTTCTTCTCCTCCCTCCACAACCACCAAACCCCACTGCCGCTGCCCCATCACCGAGCTGCCACCACAACACAACCCTCAACCCCTTCTCTCCCCCCTTAACCCTTAACCACCCACAACCACCAAACCGCCCCTGCCTCCACCTCGGACCGCCGCCGCGCCGCCACCCATCACCACTGCGTCACCACCATACCACCACCATCTCTCTGAGCCTACTTTCTGTTTCTACACACTAGGTTCCGCCGAACACCGATTTCGTTTTCCAATCAGTCAGTTAGTTGCATATTTTACAATTTTTGTTCAAAATAGGATAGTTAGAGATGTATGATTGTAGTGGTTTCTAGGTGGTTAGGTAGCTAGGATGTGATTAGTGGATTTAGGCCTGATAATTGCACTGTTCGTGCTAACTGTTTTTATCTGATTCGCAATTCTGAATTTGCTGTGATGATTTTGTTCATATGTTGTTCTTCATATTTGATGTTGCTGTTGAACTGTTCTTTAATATTCTTGCTATTTGTTAATCTTTGTAGCACTATTTAATTTCATATGAACTAATTTTTCTTGCTGTTTACTACCCGGAAACATCCAATTTTAGTCGGAATGCTGCCCAATTTTCTGCAAATTTATGGTTTAATCTACTCCATTCATGTATTGGTTTGAAAACTCATTATTTTGCATTACTTGGCTACAACCAACCCAATTTATGAATGCACGGACTAGCATTCTTATTCCTTTTTGTTCCCTGAGTACTAAATTGCTTATTGATGATTTTATTCTCATTTTACACTTACTTTATCTATAGGAATTATCATCAATAAAATGCAATCCTTGCTTGAATATGAGTTGATTGTTCCTCAAGTTTGTGAATTTTTTGGTAACTAGGAAAACCATTCTCATGCCACTCACTTTAACTTCCTTTTTAACTCCTAACCAGTTTAGCTTTCTAACTTCTCTTTTTTGGTTTTACCTAACTACTTTAACTTTTTAACTCAAGGCATGATTACTGTTTTTCCAAATTAACTTGAATTCCACTTCTATTATATTTTGGATTGTGATTTTTACTCTCAGACTTCTCACTCGAATTCAATCCAAAATGTACATATATTTACCTCATTTCATGCTTCAATTGCTCTTTTGCCTTTATATTTACATTGACAACATCCTACTTGCCTACTTGTTTTCCTGCTTTAGTTCTTCAATTATATCCTGCTACTTCTACTTTTCAGGATGTCTTATCCCAAAAGTAAGGGAAAAGGCAAGGCAACTACAGGCAAACGGAAAAGAGGAGAATCTTCTACCTCTATCCTGGATCTCCTTCACGACGATTCCTGGTGGGAAAAGAACTTTACCCCGCAGGAAAAGGCCGACGAGCTCCTCACCGCCATAGATCAAGTCAAATTTGCAAACAGATACTATGAGTTAAAGTATCCAGTGTTTGCCACTGCCAGGAACCTCTACCTGGAGAGAACTCTTAAAATCCCATAAGAACTCACCTAGTACACTTTCGAACAGATAAAATAAAGAGGTTGGTTCTTCATGGAAAGGAATTTGACAGAGGTCAATGCATCCTGGGTCTGAGAATTTTACTGTAACTATTTCAAGACCTCCCTGGATGCAGTGCACCTCAGAGGGAAACAGATTTTAGTCACTGAGGAAGCTATTGAGGATATCCTCCGGCTTCAGCCTAAGCCAGATCAGCCTGACGGTTACCAAAAGGCTGAAGAGGATATGAGATACATGAGATTTGATTGGGATGCAGTCAAGCAGAGAATAGCCCTTGATCCTACTGCCCATGGGTCATGGGAAAGAATACAGTGATGCCTAAGGGAATCAAGATGATATATTTAAATGATGAGGCTCGGCTTTGGCAGCAGATCCTGAGTAATTACGTGATGCCGAGCACTCATGAGACAGAGGTGCCCGCTGCTATGATCACCCTCATCTGGTGTGTGATGGAGGGTAAGGACCTATATCTTCCACTTTTCATCAGGTATTATATGGCCAGGGTCCATGTCAGAGGCACTCTCCCTTTCCCTTATCTGATCACCCAGCTAGGCCGCTGAGCTGACGTGCCTTGGGAGTTGGCTGATGAGAAGCCAACTACTGCAGACTGCAAGAAGATCATTCCTCACAGCAGGAAGTTTTTGGAATTAGGGTACAGACCTCCTTTTCTCACTGCCTCGGGTGAGGCAGCCACATCTTCAGCTGCCCCTTCTGCATCCACTGCTGCACCAACCCTATCCACTGCACCTCCACCTACTCCTGAGCCCATTTATCATCTGGTGCACCGCCTCTTCGCATGCCTGGATCGTATGGAGCGTCACCACAAGCGACGCTATGAGCACCTAAAGTTGATAATCCGATCCGACAGCGACATCCCCTCCGAGCCTGACACCGCTTCTGAGCCATCTGATGCGGAGGCAGATGATCATGAGGAGGAGGCACATGCCCAGGCAGAGCAGGGAGGACCTGAGCAGGCTGCACCACACCATGAGGAGGCCCGCCAGATCCAGGCTGCAGATCCGGAGATTCTTCTACAGACAGAGCCTCCGCCTCAGCAGGCAGCTCCTCCTACACTTACCGAGACTGCAGATCCTCAGCCTACCTCAGAGTCACCGGCAGCCCATCCTTCCGGAGATGACACTTCTCACACCCAGCCTGAGTGAGTATCGAGGACGATGCTATTATTTAAGTGTGGGGAGGTCACCATCTCTGGCGTACTTTATTTTGGTGAACCACTTTTCAGACTCTCTTTATCCTATTTTGCTTATTTTTCTGTATTTTTATTTTTTTTTTATCTTTCAGTTCTTGCACATTTCTTTTTTGATGTATTTTTACTTATTTCTACATTTTGTACTTTAGTTTATATATATCTTAGATATTCAGTTTAGTCTAGTTACAATTTTAGTTATTAAGTTGTGATATAGAACATATAGATTAATTAGTTTAGTTTACCCTTTTTAGCATACGATAACTTGGATTAATTGAAAATAAAAAGAGTAAACTAAAGACTTTAGTATAACAGAATCACAACAATCCACGCACTGTATATATATAGCAATAAATGATTGGTTAATTTAAACAACATTTTTCAAGGAAGAACACTAAGATTTTAAGAGCCACCCTAAGATTCACATTGAGAATAATGGGAACCCTTGATTTCTACTTGCATGACATACATAACTGATATATGATTTTTGAGCCAAAGAACACACAACCTGTGAGTTTTTGAGCCTATTTGTATGGTTACATTATTTAACCATAATTATTTCATTCTTGTGTGTTCGCCCTTCTTTTTTATTCTGGTAATCTTTACTTTGTTTTAATCTATATGTCCAATATAGAATGTAGATACATACCAATATATGATTGAGGCCATCATTTAAATTTTTCCTCACTTATCCCAAATTAGCCCACTTTTTACATCACCCTTGTTAGCCCCCTTGAGCCTTTTAATTCCCCCCTTGTTCTATAACCACATTACTAGCCTTAAGCAGAAAAACAAATTAAAAATTCCAAGTTGAATCCTTGGTTAGCTTAAGATAGAGATTATGTATCCACTAAGTGTGGGAAAACATGGAAACATGGGTTGATAGGAAAGGATTAATTCAATAAGATAATAAGGATTTTGGGAGCATGCTCATGTAAAATCAAATTAAACCAAAACACCATGTGCATTGATATATGCTTATGTTTCAAAAAAAAAAAAATTCTTTTTGGTTAAATAAATAAATAAGGGGACAAAATTTCCCCAATAATAAGTTTAGTAGAGAGATCAATGCACATGGAAGTAAAAGCAAAAACAAATTTGGTACATGAGTATGTGACACAAAGTGACAAAAAAATTGGGAACCCCAAGAAAGTTATAAATTATATGGAATATGTATATGTTAGGTGAGATCTTAGACTAATCAAGGATTCACTTTGTTAGCTCACTTAGCCTTATATATATACCCTTACCATTACCTTGGCCCCATTACAGCCTTTAAAAGACCTCATGATTTTTGTATGTCTGTATTCAATATTTGTTGACTGGTTAGATGAAGAACAAAGTTTTAGAAAGCATGAATACAAAAGAATAGAGTGATTAACCCCAAACACTGAGTGAATAGAGAGTAAACACAAATCCAGTGAGGGTTCAATAGCTCATCACCATATATCTCTGTTTAAATATTTAATTGTGTTGAAAGCTTATGAAATATTTTAACCCAATTCAATTGTGACAGTGCTTTAACATGATTTAGGTTTGGCTATACATATATAATTCCTTGAAAATATGAATCAAATTAACCACATGTAAGCTATATATATATATATAGGTGGGTGATAATTAAAATTGCATGATTCATGAAGGTAGTTTGCATTTAGAATAGATTGCATTGCATGAGATTCCACCATTCTAACTTTACCATTTCTCTTGGATTTAGCATGAGGACATGCTATTGTTTAAGTGTGGGGAGGTTGATAAACTCATATTTTATGATATAATTTGTGCTCAAATTGAGTGTTTCTATCAATTCTTCACCCACTTATTCATGTAAATTGCATGGTTTTACTTTTCCTTCCTTATTTTATGATATATGTGAAAAAACATGTTTTCTATGCTTTAAAAATATTAATTTTAATTACCCTTTACTATCATTCGATGCCGTGATTTGTGTGTTAAGTATTTTCAGATCTCATAGGGCAGGAATGACTTAACGGACAAAAAAGGAAACTTACAAAAATGGAAGGAAAACACAAAAATGGAGTTTTGAAGAAAAAGGCAGCGACGCGAACGCATGGACGACGCGAACGCGTGCCTAGCGCGAAAATGCAGCGACGCGAACGCGTAGTTGACGCGGACGCGCGCCTTGAGCAGAACGCAATAGACGCGTACGCGTGACCGATGCGTACGCGTGACAAGGAAATCTCCCAGATGACGCGAACGCGTGACCCGCGCAAACGCGTGATGGACGCCACGTACAAGAATCTGCAGAAAATGCCCCCAGCGATTTCTGGACCCTCTTTCGGCCCAAATCCAAACCAGAAACACAAAATATAAGCCAGAGAATGGAGGAATCAAAGGAGACACGTAGACGGCTCATAATACATAATTTTTAGGTTTTTGATGTAGTTTTTAGAGAGAGAGGTTCTCTCCTCTCTCTTAGGATTTAGGATTAGGATTTCTCTTATTTTAGGATTGCTTCTACAATCACAGGTTCAATATTCCTTTAATTTATTTTCTACTTTTATTTATTCCATTACTTTAATTGTCATTTATCTTTTCATTATTGATTTACAAACTTTCCATGTTAGGATTTGAATTTATGTATAAATGCAATTTGAGGTATTTCAGATTAATGATTGTTCTATTTATGAATGATTTCAATTCAAATTAGCTTTATTTTCCCCTTTTGGCATTGGTTAAGTAATTTATAACACTTGAGTTATCAACTCAGCTGTTGATTGAAATTGGAATTCTTAGCTGGTTAATTTGCACTCCAATAACTCTAGTCTCTCCATTGGAGTTGACTAGGACCTAAGGATCAAATTAATTTGTCCACTTGACTTTCCTTTATTTAGTAAGGGTAAATTAAAAGTGGGAGCAAAATCCAATCTTTATCACACCTGATAAAGATAACTAGGATAGGACTTCAATTTCTTACACCTTGCCAAGAGTTTTATTATTTATTTAAATTAATTCCTTACAATTTAGTTTCTTGCCATTTACTATTCTTGCTTTTTATCTTATACATTAAAAAATCCAAAAATATACTTTTTCCATAACAAATAATAAATCATACTGCCCTGCAACTCCTTGAGAGACGACCTGAGATTTAAATACTTTGGTTATTTACTTTTATTGGATTTTGTTACTTGTGACAACCAAACTTTTGTACGAAAGGATTCTCTGTTGGTTTAGAAACTATACTCACAACGCGATTATATTTTTTATAAATTTCTTTACTGGAAAAAATCCGTTCGTCACTCCTTCCATTTGTGCAAGCTTCCTCTCCATCCTCTAAGCCATTCCTGCCCTATATAGCCTTCTTCTCTTTTTCTGCGGAAACTCCATCAAATTCAACGAAATGCTACCTAAAATAAACAGAATTGCACACGACTCAAAGTAGCATTCATAGTGGTTAAAAGATAATTAATTCTTGATTAAACTCAATCAAATTAAATGCAAATTCACTAGAAAAAGATAGGAAAGATGCTCACGCATCACAACACCAAACTTGAATTGTTGCTTGTCCTCAAGCAACCAAAATAAGTGCAAGATTAAGATGTGTATTTGCATGAGAAGTGAGAGTTTAGTCATGTTCATGTCTCTACTTATAGTGGGGTTTACAACTACAATCTTGAATAGTTTTGGCATCTCACTCTCCTTTGAATAAGAAGAATGTCAATGTCATGCGGAATTAGAATCCGGATCATATTATGAGTTCTCTTATCTTTATACCTCAGTTAAATCCTTGAACACAGCAGGTATCCCTTAATTCTCAAATAACTGGTGCTTTGCACCTTGAGCCTAGCTGTGACTTTAAGTGTTTTGTCTCAAGGGTTAATTGACACAAGAACACCACAAGCACTTAACTGGGGAACTCCTCTTTTGAAGTTCTGATTTTTCTTTTAGCTATTCCCAGACAGTGGTGCTCAAAGCCTTTGGCATACTCTACTAATTCCAGTTGATCTCGACTCTAAATGTTCTGTCTCAAGGATTACTTGACACAAGAATACCACAAGCATATCACTAGGGAAACAAATCTTTGAGCTTTTAATCATGTCTGACCTCCCTAGTCATTGATGCTCAGAGCCTTGGACCTTGCTTTTTTTTTTGTTTCTTTTGCTTCAAGGATTAACCGTCACAAATTTTCAGAAAATTCATAATACTTCTCTAAATTTCTTTTCCTTATATGTCAACATTCCTTGATTCAAATTCAAAGATACACGGTTTATATCATGCATTCAGCATCACAGAGAACACCACCACATTTGATTAAATGAGACTACTCTTTAAAAAAATAAACTCAATTTTTCATGCATTACATCCCCTTTTTCTTCTTTCTTTTTGATTTCAAGCTCAGTGGACAATACATGAGACACCTTTTAGAATTAAAGCAACTAACATAAATTTTGAAAATAACAGAACTAAACTAGAACCTAGGAATCTAACTAATAAAGGATCATGCAATAAACAAAGCAAAATAGCAAAAAATCGGAACATAACATAGTAAGAGCGGGAAGGAATATAGAATGAAAGGAATTCAACCATCTCAGTTATCCTAGTGGCCATTTTATTCTTCAGGCTGTGCTCCTCCATGAAGATGATTTGCCTCCCTTTGGTACCATAAAAATAAACAGAAAAACCATCTGCGAAGTGACAACACCAAACTTAAAGGTTTGCTTGTCCTCAAGCAAAGAAGAACTGAAAACAGAGAGGGACATAGAAAGACATAAAAGAAAAATAGTATGATGAAAGAAGAATAAAAGGATAAAAGAACAAGAGAGAATTAGGATTGGGGGGTGGATGATTTGAAATCAGGCGCTGAGGTGGTTTAATTGGGCGTCGCATGCGACGCATACGCGTGATGTTGGTTGTGCGAATGGCGCGAGGGCAGCCCCGTGCACGCACAACTCTCTCTTCAGATACGCACGAGAGCCAAAATTGCATATGACGCGTGCGCGTCAGGGACGCGTACGCGTGGACGGCCAGAATGGGAAAACGACGCGCACGCGTCAGGGACGCGTACGCGTGATGGGACTTGTGCGCCCAGCACAGTTCCAGCCCCACACCATCATACTCTCTGGCCAAACACCTTTTATGCCGATTTTACAAGGTCACGCGTGCACGTCAAGGACGCGTCCGCGTGATGGGCTGAAATCGCAAACGACGCGTACGCGTGAGGGACGCGTGCGCGTGGTCTTGCTTGTGCGCAAGGCACGCTTCCAGCACCACTCCGGCCCAACTCTCGGGTCAATTCCTTGGTGGTGCGAACTCACACATGACGCGCACGCGTTAGGTATGCTTGCGCGTCGAACACCTTTTTTTTTGTCGAAGTGTTCGGTTCCTGTTCTAAAATAGCTGCATGATCATAACACACTTAAAACGAAATAAAAACAGTAAAAACTCAATAAAAATAAAATAAATAAGAAAATCACTACTACAAAAAATAACTAAGGACATGAAATTATCGGGTTACCTCCCAACAAGTGCTTCTTTACCGTCACTAGCTTGACGGTCAGCTCCTCTAAGGAGGAGGATCATAGGGGCTCAGCTCTTCACCCCTTACTTTGAACTTCTTTCCTGTGTCTCCATAAATTAGCTCAATATGCTCCAGAGAGAGGATTCTGTTTGCTGTATAAATCCACTTATGCCTTTGTCTTTCCAAGGTCTATTGCATCCTTAGGCTAAGTGCTCTGTGAGGGGGCGACTCTTTAAAATAAGCTTTCAGCTAACACTCCCGAACCAGTTGGTTCAAGGTGCTAGGTGTTGAAGCATCCCGAAGGACTTACTCCCTCAAGTCTCTCTCCCCCATACATGCACACTACAGGCACATGGTTTGTTGTTTTCTTCCCTTGAGGTCTTGGTGTCCAGCACCTCTTTGGGTTACTAAATGTTCTGTAGCAAGGTTGCTCTTGATAGTGGATTTTCAGTTGATAATCCCGGGTTAGTTAACCCAAGTTACCAAGTGATGAAGCACTCCTAAGAACTTATTCATCCAAGCAGATCCTTGGTACAAGAGCACCACAGACACATCCCTCAAGATTCAAGCCCTTGGTGCCTAGCCTTATTCCTTATTAACTTTTCTTTCTTTTTTCAACTCTTATTGTTCTTTTCCTTTTTCTTATTAGGATCTTATTATTTAGCTAGTCTCATGGGGTGTGTTTCAAGCATATGATTTATGACAGATAGTTGCCTTCCCACCTTGTTAGTGAACCAACTTAGCTAAGTGATTACTACACCACAAATCTAAGAACTTACTCCACAAATTGAACTCCACTCTGGTCTTTCATAACATCTCTTTTTATTTAGCTTAAAAAGGACAAGCATACAATAAGCAAGATGGAATTGAAAACAGGCAATTTGACTAGCAAGCATAGACCTAGGCAAAAGCAAACTTAAAGACAGAATTGAAAATTCCTAAGCTACTATGGAAGCATGTTCTATTTCATACATGATTTTCCTTATTTAAAAAAAAACTTGAAAAAGATGGGACAATAAGGGAACTCCACCACCTTTTAATCATGGGGTTGCCCATGCTCTCCCTCTTGCTTGTCCTCTTTGCGTCCACTTGTGCTTCCTTGTATCCATGCTAGTCTGGCTCTTTTTTAGTCTTCAAGTGCCTTTCTTACTGATTCATGACTCTTCTCCACCCTTTCTCTTTCTTCTCGTGCTAACTCATCCTTCACTTCGTCATATTTTGTGATTCCCGGATGTACTATAGGTAGCTGTCCGACTAAGTATCCGAGTCTGGCTAGTATGTTTACATGATTTCCACTTTCACTCATGTAAACCCCTTCAGAGAATGCCCTGTGCTCGTCAAAGAGTTTTGCTTGTTCTATTTGTTTTCGATGCATCTCATGTATGTGTGCACCTTGATGTGCTTAGATGTTGATTAGCTTCTAGATAGATTCTTGTTGTTCATTTTGCCTTTGTTCTATCCTGTGGAAGGATTCACCCCATTGTTTTCCTTGTTCCAATTGCTGCTCCATCATTTGCTTCTACCACTCCCCTTGTTGATTCATCCATCTCGAGAGCGATTCCTCTTGACGGCCCATCATCTGTAATTGAAGCTCCTTCTGTGCCTCTTGATGCTCCCAATATTGCCTAGATTTCTTGTAATTGGTGCATGTTCAAGGTGGCTGCGGCTTGCTCCTTTGGGTTTTGCCCTTCTACAGTTTGCTGGGCTACCCTCTTTCTTATCCTTCGTTGAGGTAGGGGAGATGTAACAGCATGCATACGCTGGACAGTAATTGGGATACCAACTTTTATCCATTCGGGGTTTTCATCTTCGAACACTACCCCGGCCTTGTCACACAGGCGGAAAATGGTGCTGGGATAGCCTAACCTTTCTCCAGAATCACTTTTCTCAACCATCTTCCTAATGCCTTGGGCTATGAGCTCGTGCACTTTGATCTCTCCCCCTTTAAGTATGCATTGCACCATTGTTGCTCTCTTAAGATTCACCTCTGAATTGTTTCCGGCAGGAAGGATGGATCTCCTTACAATTTCGAACCATCCCTTTGCTTCAGGGGTGAGATCACCTCTTTTAATAAATTTGGGTTTTCCATTGGGATCTCTCATCCAGTCTGTCCCTTGTATGCAGATATCTTTCACAATCTGGTCATAATTAGGATTACCATCTATTCGAGATTGATAACTCTCTTCCTCAAATGGTATAGTTCATAGCTTCAGCACTCTCATGATGCTCATGGGACTAAAATCCACCGTCACTCCTCTCACAAAGCTTATATAAGACTCCTCTTTCTTATCATACCTCACCGCATTTGCGTAGAACTCTCTCACCAGCGTTGCATTTATTTTTGCGGTGACCGGATCAGTGAGAAGCTCCCATCTTCTCTTTTCTACCTTCTCTGTGATTTTGGGGCACTCAGTTTTCTTGACTTGAAAGCCTAGCTCATATATGATCTCCTTATCATCCATCCATCCAAATTAGAGTGCATGATAAAAAGTTCTAAACTTCTTTTCATCGAAAGGGCGTTGCTCTATAGGCTCCTTCCCCTTTCTTCTTTTAGAGCTTGATGATGCCATGAGTGACTTTTGAAAAGTGAAGGTGTTAAGGTTAGTGATGAGTGGTGGAATTCGGTTGGGTTTGGATAGGGTGTGGCTTGGATAGTTGTACTTCGAGAGTGAGAAGTTTGAAGAAGTGGTTGCTGGAATGTGAAGGGAAGTACGAACTAGGACTTACTTATATAGGAAAATGATGAGTGAATGAAAGGTGTGGATTGATGGGGTGGTTGTGTGATGGACGGATGGGGTTTAGCATGGGATGAGCACAAGGATCATCATCTTAATGATGGGGTTGGTTCAATTTCTAAGCTTGTTCTCCTTCTAATGTTGCATGGCAACAATTTCCAATGCAATCCTCTTGAAGACACGTGTATAGTCTTCTCTTTTTGTGGTGGCCGAACCCTTCAATTGCCCCATCAATTCTCCTACAAAATAAAAGAAATGTGATTAAAAGAAAACTTGTGGAAAGTGGTGGCAAAATTAAAAGAATAACTACTTTTTAAAGTTTTTGTTTCTAACTACTAAGTGCTGTTCATGAGTGCACACCAACTGACTAACTCAACATCCATGTATGCAACATTGGCAACACCAAACTTAGTTTGGTGCCATGTGGTGTAAAAGATTTGTTCAAGGCCCCTAAGAGTGACATGATATGGGTTACATTTATGTCCTCTTAGTGTGCCTTGAACACCAAACTTGTTCCTCACTATATGTTGCACAAAAGGATTCATTCAAGTGCATGTCAAGTTGAGTTGTAATCCCTGAACCTTGCTTTATTAACTACTTTTTAAAAACATGTAAAACATGGGTTGCCTCCCATGAAGCGCTTCTTTAGCGTCACTAGCTTGACGTTCTACCTTTGTCATGGTGGTTGGTAATGCTTCAGATCTTCCCCTCTTGCAGTAAACCTATATCCATTGGCTTCATCAATGATCTCCACATGTTCTAGGGATAGAACTTTGTTGATGGTGAAAACCTTAGGTAACTGAGATGGGATGGTGGGGAGATGAGGTAGGATATCTAGGAAGTAAGCTGAGATCACTTTATCCCCTGGAGAGAAATCTTCTGTAGGGATCTTTTTATTCCTCCATCTCCTTAGTACTTTCTTCTTTGTTTCTTTTGCTGTTATCCTTCTCTTTGTGGTCTCTTTTCCTAGGGAGATTTTATTGCTGGTCTCATATGATTCTGGTGGTTTTGGCTCCACTTGAGTTTCCTTTAGCTCTGACAGCTGCTGATTCTCTTGTTCATCACCCAAAGGAATTCCAGGGTGTACAGCTTGTGCTTCAATACTTTTTTCTCCCACCATTGCTCTGTCATGCTCTGCCCTTAGTTCCTTGCCTTCCTGACTTGCTTCTTGTGAGGGTTTGAAGACGTTGAAGGTGAGTTGTTCGTCATGTATCCTCAGTATTAGCTCTCCTCGCTCCACATCTATGAGCGCTCTGGCTGTAGCTAAGAATGGTCTTCCCAATATGATTGGGTGAAGGTGACTTTCTTCCATTTCCAGTATGACAAAGTCTGTGGAAAGGAAGTAGTTCCCAACCTTCACCAGCACATTTTCAACCACTCCAATTGCTTGTTTTTGAGTTTTGTCCGCCAGCCTGATGATTATGTTTGTGGGCATCAGTTCATTGATTTGCAGCCTCTTTATAAGGGATAAAGGCATTAAGTTGATGCTTGCTCCCAGATCACAGAGTCCTTTGTCAAACATTGTTTCTCCTATGGCACAGGGGATGTGAAAACTCCATGGGTCCTTCCTTTTTGTAGGCAGCTCTGGTTGAATGAGGGCACTGCACTCCTTATTCATCACTATGGTTTGTCTTCCCTTGAGTGAGTTTTTCCTGGTCAGCAGCTCCTTCATGTACTTAATGTACGAGGGCATTTGTTGGAGGACCTTGATGAATGGTATGTTTACATGGAGAGATGCAAATATGTCAAGAAACCTTGAGTATATTCTCTTCTCTACACCACCATTGAGTAATTGGGGAAAGGGTGCATAGAGTCTCAGCAGCTCCTTCTGTGTAATTGTGGTTTCTTGATGATTCTCTTTCTGCTTTCCTACTGATGTATCTTCAGGTTGTTCTGATGGTTTGTTCGGCTCTTCCTCAGTCTCCTTATCACTTATAGTAACCATCTTGCAATCTTCCCATCTGACTTTCTTTATTTCACCTCTCGGATTTTTCTCTATGTCACTTGGGAAGCTATCAGTAGGTTTGGGAATCTTCTCAGATAGGTATCCCACTTGAAATTCCAGCCTCTTGATTGTGTCTCCCTGATTCTTGATATTGGCTCACACCTCCTCTTTGAACACCTTGTTATCTTGAATCTCCTTGCATATGCCTTCAAGTAGAGTCTCAATCATTGATAGTCTTTCTTCCGATGATGGAGAGTTTAGATTGGAAGGATGAGAAGGGCCATTTTGACTTTGGTATGAATGTTGAGAAGTGTTGTTGGGTGGGTGTTGGTATGACCTCTGTGTGGAGTGTTGGTGAGTTGCATTGTTGTTGGGGTTATGGCGTCTCTGACCTTGGCCTTGGTCTTGTTGATTTCCCCACCCAAAATTTGGGTGGTTCCTCCAACCAGGATTATATGTTTTGGAGTATGGGTCATGGTGTTGCCTAGGTGAATTCCCAATGTAGTTAGCTTGTTCCTGATCACCATCTGCTTCTTCATTCACTCCTTCTTGGGTTGCTGCTGAAGTGGTGATTGCTGCTACTTGATTCCTCTTCATCTTCTTGGTGAGGTCAACTAATTGCTTGGTAATCATCTTGTTTTGAGCTAGCAGTGCATCCACATTGTTCAGCTCCATCACTCCTCTAGTGTTGCCTCTTGCAGAAGCATAGAAGTAGTCATTCTCTGCTACAGTCTCAATGACATCTATGGCTTCTTCAATGGTCTTCTTCTTGTTCAGAGATCCCCCAGATGAGTGGTCTACTGCCTTCTTTGATTCATACGAAAGGCCTTCATAGAAAATGTGCAACTGCACCCATTCATTGAACATATCTGGCGGGCATCTTCTTGTCAAGTCTTTAAACCTCTCCCATGCTTCATATAGAGTCTCACCATCCTGCTTCCTAAATATTTGTACCTCAGCTCTCAACCTGTTGATCCGTTGAGGAGGATAGAATCTTGCCAAGAACTTGTTCACCACATCTTCCCAGGTTGCTAAACTCTCCTTTGGAAAGGATTTCAGCCATTTAGATGCTTTGTCCTTGAGCGAGAAGGGAAACAGAAGTAGTCTATAGGTGTCAGGATGGACACTATTAGACTTCACAGTATCGCATATCCTCAGAAAGGTGGTTAGATGTTGATTGGGGTCTTCTTGGACACTTCCTCCGAATGAACAATTGTTCTGAACAAGGGTGATGAGCTGTGGCTTTAGTTCAAAGTTGTTGGCATGTATGGTTGGCCTTTGGATGCTACTCCCACAGTTTTCTGGGTTTGGGTTGATGTAAGAACCCAGAACTCTTCTCTCTTGCCCAGCCTGATGCGCTGGACCTTCTCTGCCATAGTTTTGAGCCTCTTCTTCATGATGGTTTTCCATATTCTCATCCATGTCTGGTTCAAAGTACTCTTCCTCTTTCTCAGCACTAACTACTCTCTTTCCTCTTTCTTCCCTCCTTAATCTAAGGAAGGTCCTCTCAGGTTCAGAATCAAAGGAAGTTGAAGCTCCGCTTCTTCTACCTGTCATACAACCAACAAGGCACAAGCAAGAGAGATAGATGCAGACAGTAATTTCTACAGAAATGCTGTTAGTGTGAGTGATACAATATATCAAACAGTTAGTGGGTTAGTGACTGAATTGTAAACAACTAAGAAAATGGGTAGGGGAAAGGGAAGAAAATAGCCAAACAGAAAGTAAATTACTCAAATGAACTTAAATCAAACAAAATAAAAACAAATGCTCAATCTAGTTATCCACCAATTTAATCATTGTTGATACAAAATCAATCCCCGGCAACGGCGCCATAAACTTGATGCACGGAAACTTGTCCTTTAACAAATCTCCCTCGGCAAGTATACCGAATTGTCGTCATGTAAAAACTCACAATAGAGTGAGGTCGAATCCCACAGGGACTGATTGGTCAAGCAACTTTAATTGGAAGAAGGTTCTAGTTGAGCTAAGCAGAAATTGGGTTGAGAATTGCAGGAAATTAAATGGCGGGAAAGTAAATTGCAGAAAATAAATGACGGAAGGTAAATTGCAGAATCTTAAATGGGGAAGGGGAGTTTAGCATGAAAGTAAATGGCATAAAGTAAAGAGAATGGGTAAGATAAGAAATGGAGAATTCATTGGGCTTAGGAGATGTTGCATTCTCCAGATCAAGTTCATTTTCATCTCTTCCTCAATCAATGCATTCATTGATCTCCTTGGCAATCTTAAGTAATTGAATTCCAATTCCTTGGTAATTCAATCTCTCAAATCAGATCAATAGCCAATTCCTTGGTCTAATTGCTCATGAGAAGAGATGAAGTGTGGTCACTGATTATACCACATGTATTTCCAAATCAAAGTATTGGGAGAATTATATGTCACCATATCCGCCCAAACCCCAATTTGGTCCAACATGAGAAAGCATTTCTAGCATGATCTCTTCATTCCTTTTCCAAGGTTCAGAAGAGATCCAAGTATGAATAGCTTCTTTTCCAAGATAACTACTCAATTGGATGAAGATTGAAAGCTTTCTAGTAAAATCAAGAGAAAAGAAAGAAGAAGAATAATGAAAACTATTATTAATCCATCAAATTACAACAGAGCTCCCTAACCCAATGAAAGGGGTTTATTTGTTCATAGCTCTGGGAAATGAAAGCAAAGATGGAGAGTACATTCTGAAAGTTAAACTAGAAGTGCAGAGAAAGTAAAATACAGAGAGTAATTCTAATAATGCCCAAAAGCTCCTCCTTTCTAGTTCAAAGTTCTCCCTATTTATACTATTCTTCTAATCTTCTAGTTGGCTCTTCAAGTCTTGGATATGGGCCTTTGGATCTTGAGTTGAAGCAGTTATCTTCTTCAGTGTGCTTAGCTTTACTTGCAGAGAGAAAGTGTAAAGTAGGCAGGGATTCTAGCTTAGGACGTTAGTGGCGTTAACGTTAAGTGAAAGTGTGGGTTCGAGGACATTAGTGACAATCACCTTTTTCACTAACGTTCCTAACCCAAGGATGCTCCACGTTAACTTCAACGTTAGTGGCATCAACGTGACCACTAACGTTGCCTCTTAGTCCTTCGCACATGTTATTGGGACTTACTTTTTCCAATAACGTTGAGAATCCTCCTTTCTCCCTATGTTAGAGTTCACGTTAGTGTGGCTAACGTGACCTTTAACGTAGGCTCGCCACATCTTCAAGAACGTTAGTGACACTTACCTTTGTCACTAACGTTCCAAAATGCCCTTACTTACCACGTTAGAGTTCATGTTAACTAGGTTAACGTGGCTTCTAACGTGGTATTGCTAACGATCTCCAATGTTAGTAACAAAGGTGAGTGTCACTAACGTTGGCTCATCATCCCTTTTACTCACGTTAGCTTCCATGTTAATGTAGTTAACGTGGGAGTTAACGTGGCTCTTAACGTGGCCAATATGAGCTTGGTCCAACGTTAGTGACAAAGGTAAGTGTCACTAACGTTGGCGATTCTTTGCTCCCTCCACGTTAGAGTCCACGTTAACTGAGTTAACGTGGCAACTAACGTGGCTCAAAGTAGCTTAGCTCAACGTTAGTGACAAAGGTGAGTGTCACTAACGTTGGCTTCATTTTCTTCTTCCACGTTAACTACCACGTTAATGTAGTTAATGTGGTAATTAACGTGGGCTATGATGGCTTCAAAGACGTTATTGGCGATTACTTTTCTCATTAACGTTGCAAGCTAGCTCCCATTCCACG
>NC_029790.2:33130999-33135081 GCF_000816755.2 Arachis ipaensis
TTAACGTGGGCTATGATGGCTTCGAGGACGTTATTGGCGCTTACTTTTCTCATTAACGTTGCAAGCTAGCTCCCCTTCCACGTTAGAGGTCACGTTAGTTAGACTAACGTGGCTGCTAACGTGGTTCTTCCTTGCTTCCTTTGTCCTGAAATCAAGCAATAAAGTGCACCAAAGTTCTAGTCCAAGTTATGAGACATGCATCATCCAATTTGTCATTCAATTCATGCATAATTCTCATGAATTCATATAAAAATCACAATGTTAGCTTGAATCAAGATGTAAGTGAAATTCTATCCAAAACTTGCTTATTTCCTAAGAAAGTGCATGAAACTACCCTAAAACCATAAAGAAAAGGTCAGTGAAACTGGCCAAAATGCCCTGGCATCATCCACACTGGATTGCTAGTCAACACCACTTTCATTCTTGGGGAGAAATCTTCAGTGGGGATATTTTTGTTTCTCCATCCTCTGGGTACTTTCTTTTTAGGACTCTCTCCCTTGGTGGATGATGTATTCCCAACACCAAACTTAGGTTTGATGTCAGGGAGAAGTTTGTTGATTGTCACCAAGGGAAGTTTGAGCTGCAGATTCTGTGGTGCATCATCAGGGGGTTTTGGAAGGTTTGCATCAATAAGCTCAGTCTGCATGCACCTCTCTTCTTCACCTGCTGAATGTATATCGTTGAAGACATGAAAGACCGGTTGCTCATTATGCACTCTAAGCACTAATTCACCTTCTTCCACATCAATCAGAGCTCTTCCAGTGGCTAGGAATGGTCTTCCTTGAGTTATAGAGGCATTCTCATCCTCCCCTGTGTCAAGAATCACAAAATTTGCTGGGAGGAAGAACTTACCCACTTTGACCAAGATATTCTCCACTAATCTGTATGCAGGCTTCATAGATTTGTTTGCCATCTGTAATGCTATCCTTGTGGGTTGTGCCTCTTGGATTTGCAGCTTCTTCATCACAGATAAGGACATTAAATTTATGCTTGCCCCTAGATCACATAGGGCATTCTCAAGGGTTGTGCTCCCAATGGTGAATGGAATTTGAAAGCTCCCTGGATCTGGCATCTTCTTTGGCAAGTTATTCTGAATTATGGAACTACATTCCTTAGTCAGGACCACTGTCTCATCTCCCCTTAAATGCTTCTTCTTTGACAACAGCTCCTTCATGAACTTGATATAGAGAGGCATTTGTTCCAAAACCTCAGCAAAAGGAATATTGATTTGCAACTTTCTGAAGACTTCCAAGAACTTTGAAAACTGTTTGTCCTTGGTCTTCTTTTGAAGTCTCTGAGGATATGGCATTTTAGGCTTATACTCAGGAGCCTTTGGCAATGTAGGATAAGTGTCAAGAGAGGCTGGGAATAGGTTGTCTGCACGCTTTGGAGGGACGTGCTCTACTTCTTCCTTCTTTTCTTTTGGAGCTTCTTTTTCAACTGACTCCTTATTAACTTGTGCTTCCGTACTTGCCACTTGTCCACTTATCAAGGTGATAGCCTTGCATTCCTCTCTTAGATTTGGAATGGTGTTACCAGGAAGGCTATTAGTGGTCCTCTGATCAATTTCATTAACTTTTGTGGCTAGTTGACCCATTTGAATCTCCAAGTTCTTGATGGATGCTCTGGTTTCCTGTCTAAAACTTGCTAGTATTGCTTCCAAATCATTGTTCTACTGGGGTTGAGAAGTTGCTTGCTGAGATGACTAAAACTGGTGGTTATTAAAATTATTCTGTTGAAAACCACCCTGAGAATTATTATTAAAATTCTATGGCCTCTGAGGTTGCTCTTTCCACCCAAAATTTGGGTAATTTTCCAGCCTTGATTGTAGGTCTGAGAATAGGGATCATTATTGGGATTTCTAGGAGCACTCCCCATGTAATTGACCTGTTCAGAAAAGGATTGAGCATAATCATAATTATCATTTTGCACAAAATTACCTGTCATGTCATAAGAGACCTCTTGAGGTGGATTTTGGGTGTTGATAGTTGAGACTTGCATGCCACCCATCTGCTGAGTAAGTAGATTTATTTGCTGAGACATAAGCTTATTCTGAGTATGAATAGCATTAAGAGCTTCTACTTCCATAACTCCCTTCTTCTGACGAGCCTCACAGTTCACAGAATTCCTGTTAGATGAGTATAAATATTGGTTGCTAGCAACCAATTCAATCAACTCAATAGTCTCCTCCGGTGTCTTTCTCTTGTGCAATGAACTACCTGTAGAATTATCTAAGCACATCTTGGACATTTCACCCAAGCCTTCATAAAAGATATCTAGTTGGGTCTATTTGAAGAACATGTCCGGAGGGCATTGCCTAGTCAGTAGCTTGTATCTCTCCCAAGCTTCATAAAGAGTTCCACCATCTTTCTGCCTGAAGTTCTGAACCTCCACCCTAAGCTTAGTCAGCTTCTTTGGTGGGAAAAATTTAGTAAGAAACTCAGTAACAACCTTGTCCCAAGTATCCAAACTCTCTTTGGGTTGGGAATCTAGCAATAGCTTTGCTCCATCCCTCAGAGCAAACGGGAAGAGCATGAGTTTGTACACCTCTGGGTTCACTCCATTTGTCTTCACAGTATCACAAATATGCAGAAAATTAAAAATAAATTGATTTGGGTCTTCTTGGGGAAGACCATGATACTGGCAGTTTTGTTGCACCAGGGTGACCAATTGTGGCTTCAACTCAAAGTTGTTCGCAGCTATAGGAGGCACCACAATGCTTTTTCCATAAAGATCTGTGGTATAAGTAGAGTAAGAGCCAAGCACTCTCCTTTGTTGCTCATTCCCATTCGGATTTGCCACATTGGCATTAACAGCATTATTAGGATCCATAGTGGACTCTGCAGCCTTGTAAAGTCTGGCTTGTTGCAAACGCCGCTTGAAAATATTTTTAGGTTCAGGATCAAAGTCTAAAAGAGGTTTCTTGTCTCTGTTCCTTCGTATAAACAGACAGAAGACAAGAAAAGATGGAACTCTCTACGTCAGAGTGCAGAGAATTCCTAGTAAGGTAACCTGTGTAAAGAGATAAAATAAAATATACTGAATAAAATAAATACTAAAATTTGAAAATTACTATTAAAATTAAGACAAAAAATTTTGAAATTATTAGGCAAATTAAATAAGAAAAATTAAAATAAGACTAACTAGGAAACACCAAACTTAATTTTAGAAATTAAGAAAAATATTAGTGCTATTTATTTTTTTTTATTTTTTTTCAAAAATACTAAGGCAAAATTTAAATAAAATTAAAACTAAAACACCTAATTTAAGCAATCAAACAACTAATAGTTGTTAATCACTATCAATCCCCGGCAACGGCGCCAAAAACTTGGTGCGGAATTTATAACCACAAACTAACCGGCAAGTGCACCGGGTCGTACCAAGTAATACCTCAGGTGAGTGAGGGTTGATCCCACGAGGATTGAGGGACTAAGCAACAATGGTTGATTAATTTACTTAGTTAGACAAGTAAAAAATAGTGTTTGAGAGTTCAAAAGCATTAAACAATAAATTCAGAATATCAGAAGACAGGCAAGTAAATAAGTTGGAAAAACAATATGGAGAAGGCAGTTAAGGCTTCAGAGTTATCTATTTTCCGGATTGACTTTTCTTATTAATTTATTTTAAACATGCAAGATTTAATTCATGGCAAACTATATATGACTAAGCCCTAATTCCTTAGACCTTCTTAGTCTACTCTAACTTTCATCAACCGCCAATTCCTTGGTCAATTAATTCCAATTAGGGGGTGAAGTTTAATTCTAGTTATTATGCCACAAAAATCCTAATTATCCAAATATAAAAGGATTATATGTCACGTATCCCGTTAAGTCCAGATAATTAGAATTTAGGAGAAATTGTTTTCAAACTGTAGTTCAAGTAAAGAGTTTTTCCAAGTTATACAAGAACTCAATTAGAAAGAAGGTCATACTTCCGTTCCACCCAAATTCATAAAATAAAGAACAAAAACAATTCTTAAATATAAAGCAAGACATGAATTAAAATAGAAAAACAATAAAATCAATCCATACAATAGACAGAGCTCCTAACCTTAACAGTGGAGGTTTAGTTGCTCATGGTTC
>NC_029790.2:33135953-33217217 GCF_000816755.2 Arachis ipaensis
TAAGACAAAAAATTTTGAAATTATTAGGCAAATTAAATAAGAAAAATTAAAATAAGACTAACTAGGAAACACCAAACTTAATTTTAGAAATTAAGAAAAATATTAGTGCTATTTATTTTTTTTTATTTTTTTTCAAAAATACTAAGGCAAAATTTAAATAAAATTAAAACTAAAACACCTAATTTAAGCAATCAAACAACTAATAGTTGTTAATCACTATCAATCCCCGGCAACGGCGCCAAAAACTTGGTGCGGAATTTATAACCACAAACTAACCGGCAAGTGCACCGGGTCGTACCAAGTAATACCTCAGGTGAGTGAGGGTTGATCCCACGAGGATTGAGGGACTAAGCAACAATGGTTGATTAATTTACTTAGTTAGACAAGTAAAAAATAGTGTTTGAGAGTTCAAAAGCATTAAACAATAAATTCAGAATATCAGAAGACAGGCAAGTAAATAAGTTGGAAAAACAATATGGAGAAGGCAGTTAAGGCTTCAGAGTTATCTATTTTCCGGATTGACTTTTCTTATTAATTTATTTTAATCATGCAAGATTTAATTCATGGCAAACTATATGTGACTAGACCCTAATTCCTTAGACCTTTCTAGTCTCCTCTAACTTTCATCAACCGCCAATTCCTTGGTCAATTAATTCCAATTATGGGGTGAAGTTTAATTCTAGTTATTATGCCACAAAAATCCTAATTATCCAAATATAAGAGGATTATATGTCACGTATCTCGTTAAGTCAGATAATTAGAATTTAGGAGAAATTATTTTCAAGCTGTTGTTCAAGTAAAGAGCTTTTCCAAGTTATACAAGAACTCAATTAAAAAGAGGGTCATACTTCTGTTCCACCCAAATTCATAAGATAAAGAACGAAAACAATTCTTAAATTATAAATCAGTACATGAATTAAAATACAAAAACAACAGAATCAATCCATACAAATAGACAGAGCTTCTAAAGGTTTAGTTGCTCATGGTTCAGAGAGAAAATAAGAATTTTGGTAAACTGTAAATTGGGCTGAGGTGGAATAATTATGAATTGGAATGGAATAATCCCCAGAAGAGAAGTTTCTTTTCTCTTTTATATCTAATCCTAAATTAATTTAAAATCTATTTTCTAAAACTAATATAATATATTTTCCTATTTATAAATAAAAATAAAGTTTAAATCAGAATTAATTATAGCAATCAGCGTTTTCTGCACGTAGCGCATGTCATGCGTACGCGTCAATCACGCGTACGCGTCAATCACGCGTACGCGTCAATAATCTTCTTTGTGTGTCACGCGTACGCGTCAGGTACGTGCACGCGTCGCTCCTCACTGGTCATCTCCTTTAATTCTTGTGCTCCTTCCATTTGTGCAAGCTTCCTCTCCATCCTCTAAGCCATTCCTGCCCTATATAGCCTTCTTCTATTTTTCTGCGGAAACTCTATCAAATTCAACCAAATGCTACCTAAAATAAACAGAATTGCACACGACTCAAAGTAGCATTCATAGTGGTTAAAAGATAATTAATTCTTGATTAAACACAATAAAATTAAATGCAAATTCACTAGGAAAAGATAGGAAAGATGCTCATGCATCAATGGCTGACCAACTTCCTCCCATATAATCCGAACTTCTTCGGATGGTAACGGAGCTACAACAAGTTAATTAGCATATGGCGGAAGAAAAACCAACGAATGGAAAAATAGTCGAGTTAACTAATTCTTGGTTTGAAAATAATGACAATGAGCAACCAAAAGACGATGAAGAAAATTCTGATCCAACACACATCTCAGAAACTCAACAACCAAAGGGAGATTAGCAAAACAATGATGATAATGGATTGGACAACGCTGTTGGACCACTCACGGCCGACGTCATGAATTTCAAACTACCTAGGAACTTCGCACAACCAATAACTCTGGCTCCCTACAATGGCATAGGAATTCCGAAAAAAACACGTCAAGAAGTTTAAATCTACCATTCATCTTTGCTTGTAGGTTCAATCTTACGCTTCCAGGAGTTCTCTAAGCAATTCGAAGATTAGTTCGCTGTATTTTCCTTCTATCTACATGATTCCGCCTATTTGAACAATATCAAGTAAACACAGCATGAGAGTTTAAGGGAGTATGTCACCTATTGCTCGGATTGTTGTATGGTTTAGAATTTCACTATTGAATTCTCGTTGCAAGTATAGTTCTAAACCAAAAAACAATCCTCACATGCAAAAAATTGGCTGTCACAAGTACAAACCCTAATAAAAATTAACCGAAGTATTTAAACCTCGGGTCGTCTCACAAGAAATTGCAATGAAGTGATCAATTATTGGCTATGTAGGAATAAGGGGGTTTGATTTGGTAATTAGCAAGAAAAATAAATGACAAGAAAGTAAAATGTCAAGAACAAATAAAATAAAGGAAAAGTACTCTTGGCTAGACATAGGTAATTGAGATCACCATCCTTGTCTACAAACCATACATTGATAATTATGAGAGGCCAACCTATTAAGTCTACCTCCAAAAGCTTTAAGTACGTAATATCTACTCCTAAGCTTGAAGTACGTCAAATAGGCTTGATCACATCAATCCATAAGTCCTAACCTAGCTACTAATTAACTTAGTAGTAGGCTAGAGTCAATGGTTATCAAATTGACCACTAAGGGTTCTCAAATCATCAATTCAATGAGACCCAATGATTCAAGGTCACCCAATTCCCTTAGCCTAGGCCAAGAGTAAAGGAAACTACTCAAAAACTAATGGAAACATTTTATCAAACACCTAGTGTGCAAGAAAAGTAAACATCACAAAATGTAAGAATTAAAGAAGCCCACAACTAACATAAGCAAGAAATCAATAATAACAATCAAGATCAACATAAAAGGGACATGGAAACATAAAATTACATTAAAAGAAATCAAGATCTAACAATGGTTCATCAACAATAAAGAGAGCAAAATAAGAAATGACAAGTAAAACTAGAAGAACAAAGATGTAATAACAAGAAATTAAAAGGGAAGACTAAATCAAAACAAGAATTGAAGATTGGATTTAAGAAAATTAAACCTAAACTACCCTAAATTCTAGAGAGAAGGGAGAGCTTCTCTCTCTAGAATTCTAACCTACAACATGATGCAAAACTCCAACTATGACTACTTGGTTCATTCCCCTTCAATCCTTGGGTTCAATAGCATCAGAAATGAGTTGGATTGGGCCCAAAATGCTTCAGAAATTGCTGGCCTCGTTTTGCCCAAAATGGTCCACGCTGGTCCTGCAATGCATGCGCGTGATGCACGTGTACGCATCCTTAAACGCCGAGCAACTATGACAAATTTTTATCATTTTGAAGCCTCGGATGTTAACTTTCCAACGCAACTAGAACCGCCTCATTTGGACCTCTGTAGCTCAAGTTATGATCGATTGAGTGCAAAGAGTTCAGGATTGACAGCTTTGCGATTCCTTCATTTCTTCATGAGTTCTCCCACTTTACATGCTTTTCTCTTCATTTCTTCCATCCAATACTTGCCTTATGAACCTAAAATCACTCAACAAACACATCAAGGCATCGAATGGAATTTAAAGTGAATTAAAATCACCAATTTAAGGGCCTAAAAAGCATGTTGTCACACCTAAGCACAAATTAAGGGAGAATTACAAAACCATGCTATTTCATTGAATAAATGTGAGAAAAGTTGATAAAATCTCCTAAATTAAGCACAAGATAAACCACAAAATTGGGGTTTATCAAACCTCCTCACACTTAAACCAAGCATGTCCTCATGCTAAGAATAAAGAAGGACAAGAAAAGGGGTATGAACATTTATTCAATGCAAATAAACTATATGCACCTATCTGTATGAATGCAACTAAATGCAAAATGATTCTACCTACTTGGTCAAAAGCAAATCAATCTCCAAGAGCATGTATGAACAAGTAGGGCTAATATCATATGATGATTCATGAATCCTACTAATTCAAATATCAAAATGAAGTTCAAATAGACTTGCAAGAAGAAAGCACATGAAAGCCGGGAACAAGGAATTGAGCATCGAACCCTCACCGGAAGTGTATCCGCTCTAGTCGCTCTAGTGTATAGGGTCAATCACTCAATTCTCTTCTAATCATGCTTTCCATGATTTATTTTTCATCTTACAATCAACAATTATTCAATGCATGCATACATTCATCATGATGACTTATTCATAGGTTGTAATGGGGCTAGGGTAAAGGTAGGGATGTATATGGTCAAGTGAGCTTGAAATTTGAATCTTTGATTAACCTAAGCTCTCACTAAACACATATGACAAACTATACAATTCTAACCCAATAACTAGCTACCCATGATTCCTAATTTTTCCACATACTCATGCATTCTCTTTAATTCACATTCCATATGCATTGTTATTATTATTTACTTTGGGGCATTTTTGTCCCCTTTTTATTGCATTTTTTTCTATATATTTTTGTTTTTTTTATTTTTTCTATTTTTTTCTACATTTTTTTTCACACATTTTTTTTTCAAAAGTATATACAAATGTATCAATGCATGTGGTTTTACATATTTAATGCATAAGCATGTACCCAATTCCCAAAAATCTTCAACAAAAATACAAAAATACACTTTTATCTCAACCAATGTCCCAAATTTCCCATACCCAAATGATACACACCCTCACTAGCCTAAGCTAATCAAAGATCCAAATTAAGGACGTTTATTATTTTTCACTTAGGGGTAATGATGTGCTACAATTAAGAACAAAAGGGATTAAATAGGCTCAAAATTGGCTAACAATTATTTGATAAAAGGTAGGCTATTTGGGTAAGTGAGCTAAATGAAATGATAGCCTCAATCATATAAATGCATGTATACATGGAACAATGGACATATAGAATCAAACAAATCAAAAATTACAATCATAGAAAGAGAATAATGCACACAAGAATAAAAATAAGTGGTTATATGATGTAACCACACAATTAGGCTCAGAACTCACATACTTGTGTTCTTAGCTCAAAAACCATGTTCCAAAATACATTCTTCAAGCAAGTTCAACACAAAAAATTTTCCAAATTGGTAGGGTGCCCTAAAAACAGTTTCTTGGAAAAGAAATCATCACCCTAATGATGCGTGAGCATCTTATCTACCTTTTCCTTGTGAATTTGCACTTGAATTGTTAAGTTTTGTCAAGAATTAATACATTTTAGCCACTATGAATGCTACTTTGAGTTGTGTGCAATTTTGTTTATTTCAGGTAGCATTTTGGACGGATTTCGTGGAATTTAAGCAAAGGCTAGAGAATGGATAAAACGAAGAATTATTGCTGACCACTCCACGCTGAACTTGGGATTTTTCTAGTTCAACGTGGAACTAATCCTCAATCCAGGCAATTCGACCTTCTCCACTCCAAGTTCAGCGTGGAATTCAATCACAAGGGAGGAAGCACGCATGTCCCCACGCTGAACTTGGGAATTTCCAAGTTCAGCGTGGGCTAAAAAGGACTCAAACAAAACGCCACTACCTCCTCCACGCTGAACTTGGGAATTTCCAAGTTCAGCATGGATCCTAATAATACTAGTGGTCCCCAATCTTTTTCCAAGGGCTACACGCAGAATTTAATTAATTTTTTATTAAAATTTATTATTTTTATAATTAGGAAAAGATATTATTTTAGTTTTAGGAAATATATTTTACATTAATTAGGATTAGATATAAAAGGGAAAAGAATCAGCCCTTCGGGCTCCTCTCTCTTCTCTTCGACCTCATTCCGCAATTGACAATTTTATGAATCCTAGTTTTTCTCTCTGAACCATGAACAACTAAACCTCCACTGTTAAGGTTAGGAGCTCTGACTATTGTATGGATTGATACTATTATTTTTCTATTTTAATTCATGTACTGATTTTTAATTCAAGAATTATTTTCGTTCTTTATCTTATGAATTTGGGTGGAACAGAAGTATGACCCTTGTTCTAATTGAGTTCTTGTATAACTTGGAAAAGCTATTTACTTGAACAATAGCTTGAAAACATATTCTCCTAAATTTCTAATTATCTGTACTTAACAGGATACGTGACATATAATCCTCTTATATTTGGGTAATTAGGATTTCTGTGTCATATAAACTAGAATTGAACTTCACCCTCTAATTGGAATTAAGTGACCAAGGAATTGGCGGTTGATGAATTTTAGAGGAGACTAAAAAGGTCTAAGGAATTAGGGTTTAGTCACATATATTTTGCCATGAATTAAATCTTGCATGATTAAAATAGTTAGTAAGAAAAATCAATCTGGAAAATAGATAACTCTGAAGCCTTAACTGTTTCTCCATATATTATTCACAACTTTGTTTACTGCTTGCTTTCTGATATTCTGAATTTATTGTTAATGCTTTTGAACCTTCAAACACCATTTTCTGTTTGTCTGACTAAGCCAATCACTCAATCATTGTTGCTTGATCCATCAATCCTCGTGGGATCGACCCTCACTCACCTGAGATATTACTTGGTATGACCCGGTCACTTGCCGATTAGTTTGTGGTTATAAATTTTGCACCAAGTTTTTGGCGCCGTTGTCGAGGATTGATTGTGATTGACAACTACTAGTTGTTTGATTGCTTAGATTAGGCGCTTTAGTTTTAATTTTAATTAAACTTTGCTTTAGTATTTTCGAAAAAAAATATATAATAGCACTAATATTTTTCCTTAATTTCTGAAATTAAGTTTGGTGTTACCTAGTTATTTTTATTTTAATTTTCATGTTTATTTTTTTTAATTTTTGAAGATTTTCGGCTTTAATCATATAGTAGTTTTTTTATTTTATTTCTTTTACACAGGTTACCTCAATGAGAATTCTCTGCACTCTGACGTAGAGATTCCCATTTTTTTCTTATTTTCTGTTTGTTTATGAATAGGAACAGAGACAAGGAGCCTCTTTTAGACTTTGATCCTGAACCTGAAAGGACTTTGAGGCGGCGTTTGCAACAAGCAAGACTTTACAAGGCTGCAGAGTCCACTATGGATCATAATAATGCTGTTAATGCCAACGTGGCAAATCCAATTGGGAATGAAGAACCCAGAAGAATGCTTGGCTCATACACTGCTCCCAATGCAGATCTTTATGGGAAAAGTATTGTGGTGTCGCCTATAGCTGCAAACAACTTTGAACTGAAACCACAGCTAGTTACTCTTGTGCAACAAAATTGTCAGTATCATGGACTTCCTCAAGAAGACCCAAATCAGTTTATTTCTAATTTTCTGCAGATTTGTGACACTGTGAAGACCAATGGAGTGAACCTTGAGGTGTACAAACTCATGCTATTCCCATTTGCTGTTAGGGATAGAGCAAAACTGTGGTTAGATTCTCAACCCAAGGAGAGTCTGGATACTTGGGATAAGGTTGTCACTGGATTTCTGACTAAATTTTTCCCACCACAAAAGCTTACTAAGCTAAGGGTGGAGGTTCAAACTTTCAGACAGAAAGAGGGTGAGACCCTTTATGAAGCCTGGGAGAGATTCAAACTACTGACTAGGCAATGCCCTCCGGACATGTTCTCTAGATGGACTCAGTTGGATATCTTTTATGAGGGCTTATGTGAGATGTCCAAGATGCGCTTGGATAATTCTGCAGGTGGTTCTTTGCACATGAAGAAGACACAAGAGGAGACTATTGAGCTTATTGAGTTGGTTGCTAACAACCAATACTTATATTCCTCCAACAGAAATCCCTTGCACTCTGAAACTTCTCAGAAGAGAGACGTGTTAGAAGTGGAAGCTGTTAATGCTCTTCTTGCTCAGAACAAGCTTTTATCTTAGCAAATAAATCTGATTACTTAACGGTTGAGTGGAATGCAAGTTTCAGCTATCAACACTCAGAATGCGCCCCAAGAAGCCTCTTATGACATGACAGGTAATTTTATGCAAAATGAAAATTATAAGTATGCTCAATTTTCTTCTGAACAGGTCAATTACATGGGGAGTACTCCTAGAAATTCCAATAATTATCCCTATTCTAAGACCTACAGTCAGGGGTGGAGAAATCACCCAAATTTTGGGTGGAGAGACCAACCTCAGAGGCCACAGAATTTTAATAATAATTCTCAGGGTGGTTTTCAACTGAATAGTTTTAATAACCACCAGTTTCAGTCATCTCAGCAAGCAACTTCTCAGCCCCAGAAGAACAATGATTTGGAAGTAATATTGGCAACTTTTAGATAGGAAACCAGAGCATCAATCAAGAACTTAGAGATTCAGATGGGTCAATTAGCCACAAAAGTTAATGAAATTGATCAGAGGACCACTAATAGCCTTCCTGGTAACACAATTCCAAATCCAAGAGAGGAATGCAAGGCTATCACCTTGATAAGTGGACAAGTGGCAAGTACAGAAGCACAAGTTAATGAGGAGCTAGTTGAAAAAGTAGCTCCAGAGGAGAAGAAGGAAGAAGTAGAGCACGTCCGTCCAAAGCGTGCAGACAACCATTCCCAGACTCTCTTGACACTTATCCTACATTACCAAAGGCTCCTGAGTACAAGCCTAAAATGCCATATCCTCAGAGACTTCAAAAGGAGACCACGGACAAGTAGTTTTCAAAGTTCTTGGAAGTCTTCAGAAAATTACAAATAAATATTCCTTTTACTGAGGTTTTGGAGCAAATACCTCTCTATGTCAAATTCATGAAGGAGTTGTTGTCAAAGAAGAAGCCTTTAAAGGGAGATGAGACAGTGGTCCTGACTAAGGAATGTAGTGCCATCATTCAGAATAACTTGCCAAGGATGGGGGCCAAGATTATGGAAAAGGGGTAGGTGAAGTAAGAAGAAAAGGAAAAGGAATCAGTAGGGGCTAGGGACCAACAATCAAGGGATTGGGTGCAGATTTGATGGGGTTTCAATAAGTATATATCACGTTGACTGAATCCACGCTGAACTTGGTGGATTTCAAGTTCAGCGCCAACACCCCCGAATGCAATCTCTTTGTACGCATGCATCCACGCTGAACTTGGGAAATTCTATGTTCAGAATGGAGTCTGGCTTTGATTCACGTTAATTACGTCGTTCTCCACGCTGAACTTGGAAAATTCCAAGTTCAGCGTGGGCCTTCATCAAAGACACACCAATTACGTTGTTTGCCACACTGAACTTGGGATTTTCCAAGTTCAGCATGGACTTCGCAGAGGCTCCCTTCCAGTTTTCACGCACATGCCACGCTGAACTTGGAAAATTCCAAGTTCAGCGTGGAAATAGCAGACTCAACCTTCTCCAGAGTGTTCCAAAATATTTTTAAGTGTCTGGTTCCTGTTGTAAAAATTCTGCATGATCAAAACACAAGTAAAACAAAGGAAAACAGTAAAAACTCAATAAAAATCAAACAAATAATATAATCAATGCAACAGAAGAATAACTAAGGATACGAAATTATCGGGTTGCCTCCCGACAAGCGCTTCTTTACCGTCACTAGCTTGACGGTCAGCTCCTCTAAGGAGGAGGATCATAAGGGCTCAACTCTTCACTCCTCACTGTGAATTTCTTTCCTGTGTCCCCATAATGTAGCTCAATATGTTCCAGAGAGAGGATTCTGTTTACTCAATAAGTCCACACTGGATTGCTAGTCAACACCACCTTCATTCCTGGGGAGAAACCTTCAGTGTGATCTTTTTGTTTCTCCATCCCCTGGGTACTTTCTTCTTTTTGGGGACCTCCTCCTTGGTGGATGATGCATTCCCGACACCAAACTTAGGTTTGATGTTAGGAGGAATTTTATTGGTTGTCACCAAAGGAGGTTTGAGCTGCAAATTCTGCTGTGCATCATCAGGGGTTTCTTGAAGGTTTGGATCAATAAGCTCAGTATGCATGCACCTCTCTTCTTCACCTGCTGAATGTATATCCTTGAAGACATAAAAGACTAGTTGCTCATTATGCACTCTAAGCACTAATTCACCTTCTTCTACATCAATTAGAGCTCTCCCAGTGGCTAGGAATGGTCTTCCTAGAATTATAGAGGCATTCTCATCCTCCCCTGTGTCAAGAATCACAAAATATGCTCGAAGGAAGAACTTACCCACTTTGACCAAGATATTCTCCACTAGTCCATAGGCAGGCCATAGAGATTTGTCTGCCATTTGTAATGCTATCCTTGTGGGTTGTGCCTCTTGGATTTTCAACTTCTTCATCACAGATAAGGGAATTAGATTTATGCTTGCCCCCAAATCACATAGGACTTTCTCAAAGGTGGTGCTCCCAATGGTACATAGAATTTGAAAGCTCCCTGGATCCAGCATCTTCCTTGGCAAGTTATTCTGAATGATGGCACTACATTCTTTAGTCAAGACCACTGTCTCACCTAACCAAGTTGTCCTAACATAAAAAGAAATGATAGAATATATACAAATTATAACTAACATGCAACCTATCATGCAATGCAACAACTAACTAACAAAGAAATTAAGAAAAAAAATTTTGGTGTTGAGAAAGGAAGTTGTTACCCATGGAGATCGGTCGGACGACCTCCCCACACTTAAAAATTTGCACCATCCTCGGTGCATGCAAAGAAGAGCAAGGTGGACGGGTTGCTATAACTTGTTGAGCTTCTTCAAAAGGTTATGCGGATGACTTGTTTGTTGCCTCCATTTAGAAGCTTTTCCTTTTCCTCTTGGTGGCCATCCTAAAAGGAAAGAAAAAGAAGGAAAATTAAGCCTACAACAAATATATCAAAGCAATAGAACATAGACGGGGGCTAATGCCAAATAAGAGTAAGGTTCTCACTACATGTTAGCTACGCATGTGAGTGGGAAAGCAATATAAGCTAAGGCATATCACTACACTTGATGCAAGAGTAAAGTCAAAGCATGAAGAGCATGTTGATGAAGTTCAAACAGAAATTGACACAAACAAGATTAGGGATAAGCATGAGAGTATTTGGCCCTATCCTAACACAATGACAATAATGTACAAAAACAAGGGATCACGAGTTAGGAAGGACCAAAGCACTAATCTTATGTGTAGAGCAAATATTACAATTAATGCCAAACAAGTCACGAAGCACCAAGATTTACCAAGAAATTCTCAACAATTAAGTAAAAGAATTCAACACCATTATTAAAATAAGAAATTTAGAAAAGAAACTAAAAACAAGTTATAAGAACAAAATTAAAATTCAATGGATGATAATATGCAAATGCAACATATGAAAGAAAATGAAAATTAAGAAAAAAAATGAGAAGTGGAAAATTGAAAAGAGAGGAAGAGAGAAAGTAAGAAAGGAAGAAGAAAGAAGAAAGAAAGAAGAAAGAAAAGAGGAGAAGAATGGAATAGAAAACATGGGAGAAACAGGGGAAAACAGGGCGCGGAAGGCAACGCGTAAGCGTCGCCCACGCGTGTGCGTGGGTGGCAGGGTAGACAAGCGACCCGTAGGTGTCATGCACACGTATGCGTATATGGAGAGAGTGTGAACCGACGCGTCCACGTGATACACGGGTACGCGTGGGATGAGAATTTTGCCTAAGGCACAATTCTGGCACTAAGTTGGCATAACTCTCGGGAAAAAGTATGGGCGCTGTACTGACGCATCGATGCGTACGCGTGGTGTATGCATACGCGTGTCTGCCCCCTTTTTTTTTTTTTAAAAAAACTTAGAACAAAAATAGGGCACTCTTCTAATCTACAAGCATTCTAAAAGAATCAAAAATCAAATTTAACAACAAGTCTTTTTAGTTTTTGAAAAATTTTCAAATACAAAACAAACAAAACTTACACCTCAAGCAAAATACAATTTAACAACAACTACTCTAATCAAAACATGAATTTAACAAGCAACCTATCAATAAAAGAAAAATGTATAAGAGTATAGAAAATAAGAAAAACTATCTACAATGGCAACTCAATTCATTCATTTATTATATCTACAAGAGAATGGAAAGAGTTTACCATGGTGGGTTGCCTCCCACATAGCACTTTTTTTTAAGTCCTTAAGTTGGACATTTGGTAGAATCCTTGCTATGGTGGCTTATGCTTGAACTCTTCCTTGAATCCCCACTAATGCTTGCATTTCCAATAGCCTCTGGGATCCCAAATTGGGCGCACAAGGCCTTCAAGTAAGCTTAAGTAAATGACAAGGCCTCAAGAGTTTTGATTGTTGAAATGAATTCTGGGGTCCCAAACCTTGTTCTTGCACCCATCGTCTTGTTGACTACCATAGTTAAATCTGGGTGACAAGGCTTGTGAATTCTCAATTAAACATCCAAACATTCTCCTAGACTCATGCAGTTTGGTTCTACACCAACCATTGGTATTAAACTTTGAGCATGCTACCCTCATGATTTTAGAGTGATGTTTCCAACCACTAACCATCTCCCTTTTGCTCCTAAAGCCACAAAGAACTCTAAGTTGCCCATCCGTCTCAAGCAAACCATATTCAAGTGGGATAATAAAGCATAGAGATGAGAGATTTACGCACTTGAATGAAAGAATAGATGGTGATGGTTTGGGGAGAGGTGTTTCCAATAATCTTGTAAGCTCTACTCCGTTGTGTTCTTCCTTGTAAACTTTCACCTCTAGGCAAGTTTCTTCACATTCAACCCCTTCCTCTTGGTAGCTTTCTTCCAATTCAATTTCTTTTTCATCGCTTACCAAGGGTATGGGAGGTGAAGTATCTTCTTCTTTAATCTCCATGTCAAGCCCAATGGGGGAAGATTCAATTGTACATAAGAATTCCTTAATGATTGAATCCATCTCTTGGTTAACCTCTTCAAAGTCTTTAACCATGATATGTCTTGGAGGTTGTACACCCTCCTCAACATCAATGTCAAGCTTCTTGGAAGAGGGCTCTATGATTCCACATCCCCATGGATTTCCAACATCTCCTAGGTCTTCAACCACTTCTTCTGGCCCAATTTCATCAACTTCCTCCCCTTGTGACAATTCTTGCTTCCACTCCTCTTCTACACCTTGAAGCTCTAAACTCACTCCCTCATTATGCTCCTTGATTGCTTCTCCACATCCAACAATGGGAGTGCCTTGATTGTGTAAGCTTAGGCAGGAGGAGACCATGTTGCGAACGGCTTCTGCCACAGTGGCAATCTTGGCTTCTAACTCCTTGAACTCCTTTTGCATCTCTCCTTGCCTTTGGAGGTAGGAGCTAATAAATCCTTGGAGATAGTCATCCCTTGGAGGTAGTGGGAGAAGAGAGGATTCATTGTATGGGAGGGAGGATTCATATTTAGAAGTTGGTTCATCTTGGTAAGGGTATGGAGGTGGTGTATATTGAGGTGGTTCTTGAGAGTAATTGTATTGGAATGGTGGTGGTTCCATGTATGGTTCATATGGCTCATAAGGTTGTTGGTATAGTGGATAAGGATTAGGGTCATAATGAGGTGTTTGGTGGTAGGGGGCTTGTGAGTAAGGTGGTTCAAAATTAGGTTGAGGGGGTGGTTCATAGGCATGTGGTGGTGGTTGTTGACAACTACAATAAGGATCACCACATCCATTAGATTGATATGCATTAGGGGTGGAATTATACCTATAAAGAACCGGAGGTTGTTGTTGCCAAGAAGGTTGATCAATCCCTTGAGGCTCCTCCCATATTTGATTGTTCCATCCTTGATGCATGTTACCATTGTAGTTCCCATTCCCTACAACATAATTTGAGCCAAACTCATAGCCAAAGTAAGGATGAGAATTCATAATATCAAATAAAAAAAATCCACAAAGAATAAGCAACAAGTCCAAGGCCTAACAAAAACTAACAAATAAGAAAAAGACAAACATATTCACATATTCACAATAGCCAATAACATAGCACCATTGCAATTCCCCGGCAACGACGCCATTTTAATGCTCGGATTGTTGTATGGTTTAGAATTTCACTATTGAATTCTCGTTGCAAGTATAGTTCTAAACCAACAAACAATCCTCACGTGCAAAAATTTGGTTGTTACAAGTACAAACCCCAATAAACCCCAATAAAAATTAACCGAAGTATTTAAACCTCGGGTCGTCTCACAAGGAATTGCAATGAAGTGATCAATTATTGGCTATGAAGGAATGAGGGGGTTTGATTTGGTAATTAGGAAGAAAAATAAATGACAAGAAAGTAAAATGTCAAGAACTAATAAAATAAAGGAAAAGTACTCTTGGCTAGACATAGATAATTGAGATCACCATCCTTGTCTACAAACCATACATTGATAATTATGAGAGGCCAACCTATTAAGTCTACCTCCAAAAGCTTTAAGTACGTAATATCTACTCCTAAGCTTGAAGTACGTAAAATAGGCTTGATCACATCAATCCACAAGTCGTAACCTAGCTACTAATTAACTTAGTAGTAGGCTAGAGTCAATGGTTATCAAATTGACCACTAAGGGTTCTCAAATCACCAATTCAATGAGACCCAATGACTCAAGGTCACCCAATTCCCTTAGCCTAGGCCAAGAGTAAAGGAAACTACTCAAAAACTAATGGAAACATTTTATCAAACACCTAGTGTGCAAGAAAAGTAAACATCACAAAATGCAAGAATTAAAGAAACTCACAACTAACATAAGCAAGAAATCAATAATAACAATCAAGATCAATATAAAAGGGACATGGAAACATAAAATTGCATTAAAAGAAATCAAGATCCAACAATGGTTCATCAACATTAAAGAGAGCAAAATAAGAAATGACAAGTAAAACTAGAAGAACAAAGATGTAATAACAAGAAATTAAAAGGGAAGACTAAATCAAAACTAGAATCGAAGATTGGATTTAAGAAAATTAAACCTATACTACCCTAAATTCTAGAGAGAAGGGAGAGCTTCTCTCTCTAGAATTCTAACCTACAACATGATGCAAAACTCCAACTATGATTACTTGGTTCATTCTCCCTTCAATATTTGGGTTCAATAGCACCAGAAATGAGTTGGATTGAGCCCAAAATGATTCAGAAATCGCTGGCCACGTTATGCCCAAAATGGTCCACGCTGGTCCTGCGATGCGTGCGCGTGATGCACGTGTACGTGTCTCTAAACGCTAGGCAACTATGACAAATTTTATATCATTTTGAAGCCCCAGATGTTAACTTTTCAACGCAACTAAAACCTCATTTGAACCTTTGTAGCTCAAGTTATGATCGATCGAGTGTGAAGAGGTCAGGATTGATGGCTTTGCGATTCCTTCATTTCTTCATGAGTTCTCCCACTTTTCACGCTTTTCTCTTCATTTCTTCCATCCAATACTTGCCTTATGAACATAAAATCACTCAACAAACACATCAAGGCATCGAATGGAATTTAAAGTGAATTAAAATCACCAATTTAAGGGCCTAAAAAGCATGTTTTCACACCTAAGCACAAATTAAGGGAGAATTACAAAACCATGCTATTTCATTAAATAAATGTGAGAAAAGTTGATAAAATCTCCTAAATTAAGCATAAGATAAACCACAAAATTGGGGTTTATCAAACCTCCCCACACTTAAACCAAGCATGTCCTCATGTTAAGAATAAAGAAGGACAAGAAAAGGGGTATGAACATTTATTCAATGCAAATAAACTATATGCACCTATCTATATGAATGCAACTAAATGCAAAATGATTCTACCTACTTGGTCAAAATCAAATCAATCTCCAAGAGCATGTATGAACAAGTAGGGCTAAGATCATATGATGATTCATGAATCCTATCAATTCAAATATCAAAATGAAGTTCAAATAGACTTGCAAGAAGAAAGCTCATGAAAGCCGGGAACAAGAAATTGAGCATTGAACCCTCACCGGAAGTGTATCTGCTCTAGTCGCTCTGCTGTATAGGGTCGATGGTGCACGAAATTACAATCACACTTTTGTAACTCCGCACAACTAACCAGCAAGTGCACTGGGTCGTCCAAGTAATACCTTACGTGAGTAAGGGTCGATCCCACGGAGATTTTCGGCTTGAAGCAAGCTATGGTTATCTTGTAACTCTTAGTCAGGATATCAGTAATTCTCAGATTTAATTGTAAAAAGTAAAAGAACATGAAATAAATACTTGTTATGCAGTAATGGAGAACATGTTGAGGCTTTGGAGATGCTTTGTCTTCTGAACCTCTGCTTTCCTACTGTCTTCTTCTTCATGCATGCAAGACTCCTTCCATGGCAAGCTTTATGTTGGGCATAATCGTTGTCAATAGCTACATCCCGTCCTCTCAGTGAAAATGTTCCAAATGCGCTGTCACCGCACGGCTAATCATCTGTCGGTTCTCGATCATGTCGGAATAGGATCCATTGATCCTTTTGCGTCTGTCACTACGCCCAACACTCGCGAGTTTAAAGCTCATCACAGTCATCCCTTCTCAGATCCTACTCAGAATACCACAGACAAGGTTTAGACGTTCCGGATCTCAGGAATGACCGTCAATGATTCTAGCTTATACCACGAAGACTCTGATTTGAATCATGAGGCCAAGAGATATGCATTCAATCTAAGGTAGAACGGAGGTGGTTGTCACGCACGCGTTCATAGGTGAGAATGATGATGAGTGTCACGGATCATCACATTCATCAAGTTGAAGTGCGAATGAATATCTTAGAATGGAAGCAAGCGTAATAGAATGGAAAACAGTAGTAATTGCATTAATTCATGAAGAATAGCAGAGCTCCTCACCCCCAACAATGGGGTTTAGAGACTCATGCCGTAGAGAATATAATAAGAAACGTGTAAAGTGTCATGAGGTACAATATGAATCACTGAAAGTAGTATTTATAGTAAACTAGTGACCTAGGCTTACAGAAAATGAGTAAGCTAGGGTGTTTATTGTAAAATTCCACTTCCGGGGCCCACTTGGTGTGTGCTTGGGCTGAGCATTGAAGCTTTCAGGTGTAGAGACATTTCCTGGAGTTAAACGCCAGCTTTTATGCCAGTTTGGGCGTTTAACTCCAGCTTTTGTGCCAGTTCTGGAGTTAAACGCTAGAATTCTTGAACTGACTTGGAATGCCTGTTTGGGCCATCAAATATCGAGCAAAGTATGAACTATTATATATTGCTGGAAAGCCCAGGATGTCTACTTTCCAACGCAATTAAGAGCGCACCAATTGGGCTTCTGTAGCTCTAGAAAATCCACTTTGAGTGCAGGGAGGTCAGAATCCAACAGCATCTGCAGTCCTTTTTCAGCCTCTGAATCAGATTTTTGCTCAGGTCCCTCAATTTCATCCAGAAAATACCTGAAATCACAGAAAAACACACAAACTCATAGTAAATTCCAGAAAAGTGTTTTTTATTTAAAAACTAATAAAAACATAATAAAAACTAACTAAAATATACTAAAAACATACTAAAAACAATGCCAAAAAGCGTATAAATTATCCTCTCATCAGCGTATAAATTTTCTCTTCTAATCATGCTTTCTATGATTTATTTTTCATCTAACAATCAACAATTATTCAATGCATGTATACATTCATCATGAGGCATAAGAGGAAGCGCTACTCCACAAAAGAAATTGGCAAAAGGAGCTAGCCAAGTTTCGAACCCATGCTGGCAAGGAAGGAGCGCTACAACTCTTCACAAAGGAAATGCACAAAATGGATTTAGCAGGGTTCGAAGTGGGAATCCTCTCCACAAGCAAAGGGCGCTGAGTTAACTTCTTTCACTGAGCACCATACATTGCAAGATTTGCTCCAAAAATTGGCTCAGCAAGGATTCGAAAAGGGAGCTTCTCACCAAATCCAAAGGGCGTTGAGTTAAGATTTCTAACTGAGCGCTATGAAGGCACACAAGGAAGCTTGGCACGAGACAAAACAAGCCTGGAACAAGACATGGGGCGCTCAGTTACCTTACTTAACTGAGCGCTTCCCTGGAGCCATGCACGAGACGAACCTGGGCCAAGGATTGAGCGCTCCATTGGTGAAGCTAACCGAGCGGTTCCCTGGAGGTGCACCATGGTTCCAATTTTAATTCAAAAAACAATTTGGATCTAATTCTTCACCAACTTGAAAAGCCCACTCCAAATTCTGAAGATCAAAGATAGAAAGGGTATAAATAGGACTTAGTTTGATTTAGAGAGGACCTTTACTTTTACTTTTGAACCTTCTTTTATTTTTAGTGTTATTTTTAGCTCACTTTTACATTTTAGCTTGGAATTGGGGAATTGGGATTAAGAGCTGAGTTCTCTCCTCTTTGTTCTTACTTTTGCATTACTTACTTTTGGTTTCTGAATTTCGGATTGAGATTAAAGGAATTCTGTTTCAATCTTTGATCTGCAATTCCTCTTTGTTTTCTTTTGCATAATTCTAAGGATTGGGAATTTGATTGAGCTTTCTGTCTTCATTTTCATTTCTTCTGCAACTCTTGCTATCTGTTCTTGGAATTTGAATTGAGATTGAAGAGCTTCACTGATTCTAAGTTTGAGAATCATCTTTTACCTCTCTTCTCAATTGTTCTAAGAATTGGATATAAGTTTTCTTTATTGTTCCATTTACATTTCTTCTGCAAATTGTTTTTTGCTTGATCAAGGAAGAAATTGAGATCTAGACCTGTTTTCTAGTCTCATTGAGCCCCTGAGTTCTTGAATTTCTTTCCTAACTTTTACAATTGAGCTGAGTTTACTTTCTGTCTTATTCTTCAAGAAATTTTCCATTTCCATTTAGATCTACTGCACTTACTTCATCTTCTTTACTTTCTATTATTAAATTCTGCATCCCAGTACCCCACATTCCTTTACTATTCAAGTAATTTACATTTCTTGCACTCTAAGCTTCAGCTATTTACATTTCTTACAATTTAAGTTTCAGTCATTTACATTACTTGCACTTTAAGTTTCAAGCAATTTAATCTTCTGCACTTTAGTTTTCTGTCAATTCTCCCTCTCCCTTTTAGTTTCATGTAATTTAGCTTCTGTTGGTTACAATTCACTCAAATCATCAATTGTTTGCTTAACTAAACTAATCATCTAACTAAAATTGCTCAATCCATCAATCCCTGTGGGATCGACCTCACTCATGTGAGTAATTACTACTTGATGCGACCGGTACACTTGCCGGTGAGTTTAGGTGTTGGAATTTCATTTCCATCCCATCAAGTTTTTGGCGCTGTTGCCGGGGATTGATCTAGATTGACAATGATTAAGTAAGGTGATGGTCTAGATTAAGCACTTTTTCTTTATTTTTGTTTACTTTCTTTGTTTTTAACAAGCACATTAACTGTTTGAATTTTTGCTTAAGCTAACACTAACTTTGCTCTATTAGTAGAGTGAATTATTTTCTGGTTCTATGTCTGTTTGTTTCTTGCTTTTGTATGACAGAGGCAAGGAGAGAGATCCCTACCTTCTGTGAGGCTGATGAAAGAACTCTCCGAAGGATAAGAAGAGAAGCAAGAGGGAATAGAATTGTTGGAGAAGAAGAACCTTTTGAAGAAGAATTTCAAGAAATGGAGGAACATTCAACAAATCCAACAAATCCAACAGTGGGAGTGGCCAACAACAATGGTCAACCCCAATGGAGAGTATTGGCTTCATATACATTTGCTAATCCAAGGCATTGTGGGAGTAGCATCCTTACCCCAAATGTCAATGCAAATAACTTTGAATTGAAGCCCCAACTCATCACCTTTGTACAAAACAATTACTCATATGGAGGAAGCCCTTTAGAGGATCCAAACCAACACTTATCCACCTTTCTGAGGATTTGTGACACAGTGAAGTCCAATGGTGTTCATCCAGACATATACAAATTGTTGCTGTTTTCATTCTCATTGAGGGACAAAGCTGCTCAATGGCTTGAAGCCTTCCCACAAGGAAGCATCACTAGCTGGGAGGATCTAGTGAACAAGTTCTTAGCCAAGTTCTACCCACCTCAAAGGATTATTAGATTAAAGACAGAGGTACAAACCTTCACACAAATGCATGCAAAATATCTCTATGAGGCATGGGAGAGATACAAGGCCCTGATTAGAAAATGTCCCCCTGAAATGTTCAATGAATGGGACATCCTTTAAAACTTCTATGAAGGATTAACTTTGAAGGCTCAAGAAGCACTAGATCACTCAGCAGGAGGCTCATTGTAATTAATGAAGACAACAGAGGAGGCTCAAAACCTCATTGATATGGTGGCAAACAATCAATACTTCTTTTCTCATCAAAGGCAATGCCAACCAGCTCAAAGAAAGGGAGTACTAGAGTTGGAAGGAGTGGATACAATCCTAGCTCAACACAAGGTGATGCAGTAGCAAATCCAGCAACAATTTGAGCAAATGGCTAAGAGGATTGATAGCCTCCAAGTTGCAGTAGTGAATACAAGCCAACCATCACCCACATGGGGGCAAAATGAAGAAAACCAGGAAGATCAACAGCAGGAACAAATTCAATATGTGCACAACCAAGACTCTGGCAAAAATGAAGTTTATGGTGACACCTACAATCCATCCTGGAAGAACCATCCAAATCTCAGATGGGGAGATAACCACAATCAAAACCAGCAGCCATAGCAAAGAAATTCAAACCAAAACAACTCAAGAAACAACCAGAACCACAACCAGGAAAACACTAACCCCAATCCATATAGAAAACCCCAAAACAACTACCCAAATTCCAGCTACTATCCATCCAATAACCCAACCACTAACCAAAACACCTATCATCCACCTTCAAATCTCACAACCAGCCACAAACATCACAAGACATTCAGAGGATATCCAACTTGGAGATATGGATGGAAAAGATGATGAAGCACCAAGAGATAACAAGCAAGAATCAAGAAGCTTCAATAAGAAACTTAGAAAGGCAAATTGGACAATTGTCCAAGCAAGCTGTGATTGAAAAGCCAACAAGCTCACTCCCAAGTGACACAATTCCAAATCCCAAGGAAGAATGCAAGGCTATACAACTAAGGAGTGGGAAAACTTTGGTGAATGACAAAGAAGATAATAAGAAGCCGAAGAACAATGACAAAGCTAGCAGCAAGCATGATGAAGCCAGCAACAAGGAAGAAGCTGTACTAAGCAAACAAGCTCAAGAGAAGCTTGAAGAGAAAGATGACCAGCCACAAAATCTAAGGAAAGAGAAGCAAGTAATGGAAGAACCATCTCAAGGACAGAAGCAAGTGGAGAAAGCTCTCACACCTCCCTTGCCATATCCTCAAAGGTTCAATAAGGAAACCAAGGATCAACACTTCCCCAAGTTCCTTGAAGTCTTCAAGAAGTTGGAGATTAATATCCCCCTGGCTGAAGTATTAGAGCAGATGCCTCTATATGTAAAATTCTTGAAAGAGCTCATTAACAAAAAGAGAAGCTGGCATGAGAAGGAGACCATTATGCTCACTGAAGAATTCAGTGTTGTGATCCAAAAGGGTATTCCACCAAAGCTTAAAGATCCAGGGAGCTTTGTGGTTTCATGCACCATAGGCAAGATGACATTAGAGAACGCTCTCTGCGATCTAGGTGCCAATATCAACTTGATGCCCCTCTCAATGATGAGAAAGCATGTCATAGAAGAAATCAAACCTACCAGGATGTCACTGGTGATGGCCGATAGATCAATCAAGACACCCAATAGAGTTGTGGAAAATCTCTTAGTAAAGGTTGGAGAGTTTATCTTTCCTGCAGACTTTGTGATCTTGGACACAGAAGAGGAAGGAAATAACTCAATTATCTTGGGAAGACCATTTCTAGCTACAGCAAGAGCTACTATTGATGTAGAAAAGGGAGAAATGACCTTCAGGGTGCACAATGAGCAAATGATCATCAATGTTTTCAAATCAATGCAACATCCCCCTGAGCAAGAGAACTACATGAAGGTGGATATGATAGAAAGTCTGGTAGAAGAGATGTTAGAAGCTAATTGTCATGAGCAACAGAAAGAAGAAGTGGAGGAGGAGTTACTGGAAGATGACAACCAGGAGGAACAAGGAGAGAAAATAGTAGAGATCTCCATTGAAGACAAGGAAAAGGAGACGCCAAAATAGGAGTTGAAGCCTCTTCCTCCTCACCTCAAATACGTGTTTCTTGGAGAAGCAGACGCCCTACCAGTAACCATAAACTCCTCATTGAACATGGAAGAAGAAACAAAGTTGATTGAAGTGTTAAGAGCTTACAAGACAGCCTTGGGTTGGACAATTGAGGATATCAAAGGCATCAGCCCTGCCATTTGTATGCATAAAATTCTGTTGGAGGAAGAATTAAAACCTATAGTTCAACCCCAAAGAAGGCTCAACCCAGCCATGAAGGAGGTGGTTCAAAAAGAAGTCATGAAGCTATGGAATGCCGGGATAATCTTTCCAATCTATGACAGCTCATGGGTGAGTCCGGTTCAAGTTGTACCAAAAAAAGGAGGAATGACAGTCATCACCAATGAGAAGAATGAGTTAATCCCCACCAGAACAGTGACTGGATAGAGGATGTGCATAGATTATAGAAGATTGAATGATGCTACAAGGAAAGATCATTTTCCTCTCCCATTCATTGACCAGATGCTGGAAAGATTGGCCGACCATGCCTATTATTGCTTCTTGGATGGGTACTCTGGATACAATCAAATAGTGGTGGATCCCAAGGATCAAGAAAAGACTTCCTTCACATGTCCATTTGGAGTTTTTGCCTAGAGAAGGATGCCATTTGGGCTATGCAATGCCCCAGCCACCTTTCAAAGGTGTATGCTTTTCATTTTCTCTGATATGGTAGAAAAGTTTTTAGAAGTCTTCATGGATGACTTTTCTATCTTTGGCAATTCATTTAACACTTGCTTGCATCATTTAACTCTTGTTTTGAAAAGATGCCAAGAAACTAACCTGGTATTGAATTGAGAGAAATGCCATTTCATGGTTCCTGAAGGGATAGTTCTTGGGGCATAAAGTGTCAAGCAAAGGTATAGAAGTTGATAAAGCTAAAATAGAAATCATTGAAAAGCTTCCTATACCTATTAATGTGAAAGCAGTAAGGAGTTTTCTTGGGCATGCTGGCTTTTACAGGAGGTTCATCAAAGATTTTTCAAAAATAGCAAAACCATTGAGCAATTTGCTAATGATTGATAGCCCTTTCATTTTTTATGACAGTTGCAAGCATGCCTTTGAAGCTTTAAAGAGAAAACTCATTACAGCACCAATTATCACACCCCCTGATTGGAAACTACCTTTTGAACTTATGTGTGATGCAGGTGACTTTGTAATTGGTGCTGTGTTGGGGCAAAAGAAAGACAAGCTGCACCATGTCATATATTATGCTAGCAAGGTGTTAAATGAAACACAGAAAAATTATACCACCACTGAGAAAGAGCTTTTTGGAATTGTATATGCATTTGATAAGTTTAGACAATACTTGATTGGTTAAAAGGTTACAGTATATACTGACCATGCTGCTTGACGAACTAATTTTCTATCGGTAAAGAATTTTATAAAAATAATCGCGTTGTAAGTATAGTTTCTAAACCAACAGAGAATCCTTTCGTACAAAAGTTTTGGTTGTCACAAGTAACAAAACCCAATAAAATTTATAACCGAAGTATTTAAACCTCGGGTCGTATCTCAAGGAATTGCAGGGAAGTATGATTTATTATTGGTTATGGAAAAAGGTACGTTTTTGGGTTTTTGAAATAGAGAACAAATAATTTAAATGGCAAGAAAAATAAATTAATAATCATAAAGAAAACTATTGGCAAGGTATAAGAACTGGAAATCCTATCCTAGTTATCCTTATCAGGTGTGATGAGAATTGTTTATCGCTCCCACTTAGTTAACCCTTACTAAATAAAGGAAAGTCAAGTGGACCAATCAATTTGATCCTTAAGTCCTAGTCAACTTCTGTGGAAAGACTAGCTTTAGAGTGATCCAAATCAATCAGCGAGAATTCCAATTTTCAATCAACTGCTGAGTCTGATAACTCAAGTGTTACCAATTACTTAACCAAAACCAAAGGGAGAAAAATCTAAATTAAATTGAAAGCATCATAAATAGAATAAAACAATCATAAATCTGAAATACCTCAAATTATATTAAATAGAATATTCAAATCTAACATGGAAAGATTCATAAGCCAATTTGGCAACATAAGTAATTAACAAGTAAAAGCATTAGAGTAACTAAAAGTAAAAGAGAAACATAAAATTAAAGTTGGGAACATTGAACCTGGATTGAAGAAATAACCATAAACTAAGAGAAATCCTAATTCTAAAACCTAAGAGAGAGGAGAGAACCTCTCTCTCTAGAGAAATACATCTAAAACTTAAAATTATGAATAATGAATCTTGTATGAATTGTCCACATGGATTCCCCCATTCTCTGGCTTCTATTATGTGTTTTTGGGCTTGGATTTGGGCTGAAAAAGGACCCAGAAATCGTTGGGGGAGACTTCTGCAATTTTCTGCATGTGGTGTCCGACACGCGTGCGCGTGGGTCACGTGTTCGCGTCATTTGGAGTTTTTCCGTGTCACGCGTACGTGTCAGTCACGCGTACGCTGATGCCAGGGCATTTTGACCAGTTTCACTGACCTTTTGTTTACTGTTTTAGGGTAGTTTCATGCATTTTCTTAGTAAATAAGCAAGTTTTGGGTAGAAATACACTTACATCTTGTTTCAAGCAAACATTGTGAACTTTACATGATTTCATGAGAATTATGCATGAATTGAATGAAAAATTGAATAATGCATGATCTCATGACTTGGAATAGAGCTTTGATGCACTTTATTTGCTTGATTTCAGGACAAAGGAAGCAAGGAAGAGCCACGTTAGTAGCCACGTTAGTCTAATTAACGTGACCACCAACGTGGAATGGGCATAAGCTTGTGGCGTTAATGAGAAAAGTGATCGCCAATAACGCCTTCAAAAGCCATCATAGCCCACGTTAGTTGCCACGTTAGTTACATTAACGTGGGAGCTAACGTGGAAAGAAAAGAGGAGCTCCAACGTTAGTGGTAAAAGTGAACACCACTAACGTTCCAAAAGGCCATACATAAGCCACATTAAGAGCCACGTTAATCTAATTAACGTGAACTCTAACGTGGGAGGAGGAAGAAATTGCCAACGTTAGTGACACTCACCTTTGTCACTAACGTTGGACTAGGCCAACGTTGCCCACGTTAGTGGTCACGTTAAGACCACTAATGTGAAGGGTAACGTGGATCAAGGAGTGATAGGCCAACGTTAGTGACACTCACCTTTGTCACTAACGTTGGAGATGGCAATTACCACCATGTTAGTGGCCACGTTAATCTAATTAACGTGAACTCTAACGTGGGAAGGAGGGGCGTTTGGAGCATTAGTGACAAAGGTAAGTGTCACTAACGCTCTCGAATCTTAGGCATGCCTACGTTAAGGGTCACGTTAGTTATACTAACGTGAACTTTAACGCGGGGAAAAGAGGCAATTAGCAACGTTATTGGAAAAGGTGAATGCCAATAACGTTTGCAAAGGACCAAGAGGCAATGTTAGTGGTCACGTTAGTGCCACTAATGTTAAAGTTAACGTGGATCGTTTTTGGTTTGGAACGTTAGTAAAAAAGGTGATCGTCACTAACGTTCTCGAACCCACATTTTCACTTAACGTTAACACAACTAACGTCCTAACTAACGTCCATGCCTAACTCACACTTTTTCTGCAAGCAAAGCTGAGCCCATTGAAGATTGTAACTGCTTCAACTAAAGACCGAAGGCCCATATCCAGGACTTGAAGAGCCAACTAGAAGATCAGAAGAGTAGTATATATAGGAGTAGTTTTGAACTAGTAAGGGAGCTTTTGGGCATTTTGGGAGAACTACACTCTGTATATTTTACTTTCTCTATAATTTCTAGTTAATTGAACAATGCATTCTTCTTTATCTTCTTCCATTTCCAGAGCTATGAACAACTAAACTCCTTTTCATCGGGTTAGGGAGCTCTGTTATAGTTTGATGGATCAATAATAGTTTTCATTATTCTTCTTCTTTCTTTTCTCTTGATTTTACTAGAAGGCTTTCAATCTTTATCCAATTGGGTAGTTGTCTTGGAAAAGAAGCTATTCATACTTGGATCTCTTCGGAACCTTGGAAGAGGAATGAAGAGATCATGCTAGAAATGCTTTCTCATGTTGGACCAAATTGGGGTTTGGATGGATATAGTGACATATAATCCTACCAACACTTTGATTTGGGAATACATGTGGTATAATCAGTGACCATACTTCATCTCTTCTCATGAGCAATTAGACCAAGGAATTGGCTATTGATCAAGATTTGAGAGATTGAATTACCAAGGAATTGGAATCCAATGACTTAAGATTGGCAAGGAGATCAATGAATACATTGATTGAGGAAGAGATGAGAATGAACTTGATCCGGAGAATACAACATCTCCTGAGCCCAATGAATCCCCCATTTCTGATCTTACCCATTCTCTTTACTTTCTGCCAATTACTTTTATGTTCATTTCCCCAAACCCCCGTTTAAGATTCTGCAATTTACTTTCCGTCATTTACATTCTGCCATTTACTTCCAGCAATTACACTTTCTGTTATTTACTTCCCGCCATTTACTTTTCTGCAAATCTCAACTCAATTTCTGCTTAGCTCAACTAGAACATTCCTCTGATTAAAGTTGCTTGACCAATCAATCCCTGTGGGATTCGACCTTACTCTATTGTGAGTTTTTACTTGACGACAATTCGGTATACTTGCCGAAGAAAAATTTGTTGAGAGACAAGTTTCCGTGCATCAAGTTTATGGCGCCGTTGCCAGGGATTGATTTTGTATCAACAATGATTAAATTGGTGGATAACTAGATTGAGCATTTTTCTTTGTCTGATTTAATTTCATTTGAGTGATTTACTTTCAGTTTTAGCTATTTTCTTCCCTTTACCCCTTACCCGTTTGTGGTGTTATCTTCATTTTTTTTACAATTCAGTTCACTAACCCACTAACTGTTTAATATATTGCATCACTCAACACTAACAGCACCCCTAATAGGAGTAACTGCTCCATCAATTCCCTTTCCTGTTTTTTGCTCTGTTGGTTGTATGACAGGTAGAAGAAGCGGGGCTTCAACTTCCTTTGATTCTGAACCTGAGAAGACCTTCCTTAGATTAAGGAAGGAAGCAAGAGGAAAGAGAGTCGTTGGTGCTGAGGAAGAGGAGGAGTATTTTGAACCAAACATGGAGGAGAATATGGAGAAACCACCATGAAGAAGAGGCTCACAACCATGCCAGAGAAGGACCAGCAAATCATGCTGGGCAAGAGAGAAGAGTTCTAGGCTCTTATATCAATCCAAACCCAGGAAATTGTGGAAGTAGCATCCAAAAGCCAACCATACATGCCAATAACTTTGAACTAAAGCCACAGCTCATCACCCTTGTTCAGAACAACTGTTCATTCGGAGGAAGTGTCCAAGAAGACCCCAATCAACATCTCACCACCTTCCTAAGGATATGTGATACTGTGAAGTCGAATGGTGTTCATCCTGACACCTATAGATTGCTTTTGTTCCCCTTTTCACTCAAGGACAAAGCATCTAAATGGCTGGAATCTTTTCCGAAGGAAAGTTTAACAACATGGGAAGATGTGGTGAACAAATTCTTGGCGAGATTCTACCCTCCTCAGAGAATTAACAGGTTGAGAGCTGAAGTACAAACCTTCAGGCAACAAGATGGTGAAACTCTCTATGAAGCATGGGAGAGGTTTAAGGACTTGACAAGAAGGTGCCCATCAGACATGTTCAATGAATGGGTGCAGTTATATATTTTCTATGAGGGTCTTTCTTATGAATCAAAGAAGGCAGTAGACCACTCATACGGGGATCTCTGAACAAGAAGAAGACCATTGAAGAAGCCATAGAAGTCATTGAGACTGTAGCTGAGAATGATTACTTCTATGCTTCTGAAAAGGGCAATACTAGAGGAGTGATGGAGCTGAACAACGTGGATGCACTGCTGGCTCAAAACAAGATGATCACCAAGCAGCTGGCTGACCTTACCAAGAAGATGGAAAGGAACCAGTTGGCAGCAGTCACCACCTCATCAGCAGCTCAAGAAGGAGTGAATACAGAGGATGAGAGTGATCAGGAACAAGCCAACTACATTGGGAACTCACCTAGGCAGACCCATGATCCATACTCCAAAACTTATAATCTTGGTTGGAGGAACCACCCAAACTTTGGGTGGGGAAATCAACAAGATCAAGGCCAAGATCAGAGACGTCACAACCCCAACAACAATGCAGCTCACCAACATTCCACACAGAGATCATATCAGCACCCACTTAACAATACCTCTCAACATCCATATCAAAACCAAAATAGCCCTTCTCATCCCTCCAATCTCAACTCACCATCATCCGAAGATAGACTCTCCAGAATTGAGACCCTACTAGAAGGCATATGTAAGGAAATCCAAGATAACAAGGTGTTCAAGGAGGAGGTGTGAGCCAATATCAAAAACCAGGGAGACACCATCAAGAGGCTAAAATTTCAAGTGGGATACCTCTCTGAGAAGATTCCCAAACCTACTGACAGTTTCCCAAGTGACATAGAGAAAAACCCGAGAGGTGAAGCAAAGAAAGTGAGATGGAAAGAATGCAAGATGGTCACTATAAGTGATAACGGGACTGAGAAAGAGCTGAACAAACTCTTAGAACACTCTGGAGATACTTCAGCAGAGAAGCAGGAAGAGGGTAATCAAGAAACCAAAACTACACAAAAGGAGATTCTGAAACTCTATGCACCTTTTCCCCAAAGATTCAAAGGTGGTGTAGAAAAGAGAATATACTCAAAGTTCCTCGACATGTTTTCATCCCTTCAAGTAAACATACCATTTATCAAGGCTCTCCAATAAATGCCCTCATACATTAAGTGTATGAAGGAGCTACTGACCAGGAAAAGCTCACTCAAAGGAGGGCAAACAATAGTGATGAATAAGGAGTGCAGTGCTCTCATTCAACCAGAGTTACCTACAAAAAGGAAGGATCTAGGGAGTTTTCACATCTCCTGTGCCATAGGAGAAATAAGGTTTGATAAAGGACTCTGTGACCTGGGAGTAAGCATCAACTTAATGCCTTTATCCCTCATGAAGAAGCTGTAGATCAATGAGCTAACGCCCACAGACGTAGTCATCAAGCTGGCTGACAAAACTAAAAAACAAGCAGTAGGAGTGGTTGAAAACGTGTTGGTAAAGGTTGGGAACTACTTCTTTCCCACAGACTTTGTCATATTGGAAATAGAAGAGAGTCACCTCCACCCAATCATATTGGGAAGACCATTCCTAGCCACAGCCAGAGCACTTATAGATGTGGAGCGACGAGAGCTAATACTGAGGATACATGATGAACAACTCGCATTCAATGTCTTCAAACCCTCACAAGAAGCAGATCAAGAAAACAAGGAATCAAGGGAAGATCACAATGATGCACTGGTGAAAGAAACAAGCACCGAAGCACAAACAGTACACCCTGGAATCCCTTTGGTTGGTAAATAAAACAGTCAGAAGGTGCAACAGCTAAAGGAAACCCAAGAGGAGCCAAACCCACCAGAGTCGTATGAGACCAGCAACAAAATTTTCCTGGGGAAGGAGGCCACAAAGAGCAGGGTAACATTAAAAGAAATAAGGAAGAAGGCACCAAGGGGATGGAGGAACAAAAAGATCCCTACAGAAGATTTCTCTCCAGGGGATAAAGTGATCTTAGCTCATCTCCCAGCTATTCTACCTCATCTCCCCACCATACCATCTCAGCTGCCTAAAGTTTTCACCATCAGCAAATTCTCTTCTTAGAACATGTGGAGATCCTTAATGAAGCCAATGGAGATAGATTCACTGCGAAGGGAGAAGATTTGAAGCATTACCAACCACCCTGACAAAGGCAGAACGTCAAGCTAGTGACGCAAAGAAGCGCTTCATGGGAGGCAACCCATGTTTTATATGCTTTTAAAGTAGTTAATAAAGCAATGTTCATGAATTCCAAATCAACTTTGACATACACTTAAATGAATCCTTGTATGCAACATATAGTGAAGAACAAGTTTGGTGTTCAAGGCACACTAAGAGAACATAAATGCAATTCATATCATGTCACTCTTAGAACCTTGAACAAATCTTTTTACACTACATGGCCACAAACTAAGTTTGGTGTCACCAATGTTGCATACATGGACAGTTAAATAGTCAGTTGGTTTGCATTCATGAATAGCACTTAGTTACTTAAAAACAAAAATTTTAAAAAGTAGTTATCCCATTTTCTAATTTTGCCGCCAACTTTCAACGTTATTAATTTTATTCCTTTGTCTTGTATAGGAATTAAAGGAATGATTAAAGAGAAATTGATGGGACAAGTGAAGAAGAAGGGTTTGGCCACTTCAAAAATGGGGACTATACACATGTCTTCAAGGGGAATACATTGGGAAATGTTACCATGCAACATTGGAAGAATAACACGCTTGGAAACCGAACCAACCCCATCATAAAAGTGATGATCCTTGTGCCCATCCCATGCTGAACCCCATCCGTTCATCATAAGCCTACACCATCAATCCACACCTTTCATTTACTCACCACTTTTCTATATAAGTGGTTCCTAGTCCGTACCTCTTTACATTCCAATTACCCTTTCTTTGTACTTCTCACTTTCGGAACTCAACACCTCTTACCCCATCGAAAGCATTCTCACCCACTCCCTTAACTACACCCTATCCTAACCCGGCCGAATTCCATCATCGATCCACACCGTTCAACACCTTCACATATCAAAAGTCACTTATGCCATCATCAAGCTCCAAAAGGTGAAAGGGAAAGACACCGGTGGAGAGCATTCCTTTTGATGAAGGAAGGTTCAAGACCGCCTTTCATGAGCTTCAATTCGAATGTATAAAACACAAGAAAGTATTTCCAGAGCTGATATTCCAATTCAACGATGATGAGTGCCTGTAGATTAGAGAAAAGATTGAACAGAGGGGTTGGCAAGAGCTCACGAACCCAGAAACTGATGAGCGGATAATTTTATACGCTTTTTGGCATTGTTTTTACATAGTTTTCAGTATGATTTAGTTAGTTTTTAGTATATTTTTATTAGTTTTTAAATAAAAATCACATTTCTGGACTTTACTATGAGTTTGTGTGTTTTTCTGTGATTTCAGGTATTTTCTGGCCGAAATTGAGGGACTTGAGCAAAAATCAGATTCAGAGGTTGAAGAAGGACTGCAGATGCTGTTGGATTCTGACCTCCCTGCACTCAAAGTGGATTTTCTGGAGCTACAGAATTCCAAATGGCGCGCTCTGAATTGAGTTGGAAAGTAGACATCCAGGGCTTTCCATCCATATATAATAGTCCATACTTTGCTTGAGTTTAGACGATGTAAACTGGCGTTGAACGCCAGTTCTATGCTGCATTCTGGAGTCAAACGCCAGAAACAGGTTACAAAGTGGAGTTAAACGCCAGAAACAGGTTACAAACTGGCATTCAAATCCAAGAAAGACCTCTACACGTATAAAGCTCAATGCTTAGCCCAAGCACACACCAAGTGGGCCCCATAAGTGGATTTCTGCATCATTTACTCATTTCTGTAAACCCTAGTAACTAGTTTAGTATAAATAGGACTTTTTACTATTGTATTTACATCTTTGGAACATCTCTAGTTTCATCTTTAGACTTTCATGGGGGATGGCCATTCGGCCATGCCTGGACCATTATCACTTATGTATTTTCAAACGGTAGAGTTTCTACACACCATAGATTAAGGTGTGGAGCTCTGCTGTTCCTCATGAATTAATACAAAGTACTACTATTTTTCTATTCAATTCAAGCTTATTCCTATTCTAAGATATCCATTCGCACCCAAGAACATGATGAATGTGATGATTATGTGACGTTCATCATCATTCTCACTTATGAACGCGTGCCTGACAAACACTTCCATTCTACATGCAAACAAGCTAGAATGAATATCTCTTAGATATTTAATACAGAGGACCGAGTCCTAGATATTAGAATCTTCGTGGTATAAGTTAGAACCCATGGATGGCCATTCTTGAGATCCGGAAAGTCTGAACCTTGTCTGTGGTATTCCGAGTAGGATCTGGGAAGGGATGGCTGTGACGGGCTTCAAACTCGCGAGTGCTGGGCGTAGTGACAGACGCAAAAGGATAGTAAATCCTATTCCAGTATGATCGAGAACCGACAGATGATTAGCCATGCAGTGACAGCGCATTGGACCATTTTCATAGAGAGGAAGGGATGTAGCCATTGACAACGATGATGCCCTACATAAAGCTTACCATGGAAAGGAGTAGGAATGATTGGATGAAGACAGCAGGAAAGCAGAGGTTCAGAGGAACGAAAGCATCTCTATACGCTTATCTGAAATTCTCACCAAAGAATTACATAAGTACCTCTATCTTTATTTTGCGTTTTATTTATCTTTTTATTATCAATTCACCATAACCATTTGAATCTGCCTGTCTGAGATTTACAAGGTGACCATAGCTTGCTTCAAGCCGACAATCTACGTGGGATCGACCCTTACTCACGTAAGGTTTATTACTTGGACGACCCAATGCACTTGCTGGTCAGTTGTGCGAAGTTGTGACAAATAATTAAGATTATGAACGTGTGTATAAAGTTTTCAGCGCCGTTACCAAGGAATGGAACCGTCACGATTTCTGCGCACCAAATTTTTGGCGCCGTTGCCAGGGATTGTTCGAGTTTGGACAACTGACGGTTCATCTTGTTACTCAGATTAGGTAATTTTATTTTAATTTTAAGCTTTTTATTTCTTATTTTCGAAAAATATAAAAAAAATATTTTCTTCTTTTTTGTTTTTCCCAATTAAATTTCGAAAAAAAAATTTTCAAAAAAAAAGTTTAATAAAATAATAAAACCAAAAATATTTTGTGTTTCTTGTTTGAGTCTAGAGTCAAGTTTTAAGTTTGGTGTCAATTGCATCTTTTTAATTTTCTAAAAAATTATTTTCGAAAATTTCATGCATTGCATTCTTCATGATCTTCAAGTTGTTCTTGGCCAGTCTTCTTGTTTGATCTTTTTTCTTGTTTTGTGTCTTTTCTTGTTTTTCATATGCATTTTCAATTTGTTAATGTCTAAAGAATAAAAAATTTTAAGTTTGGTGTCTTGCATGTTTTCTTTTCTTGAAAAATTTTCAAAAATAAGTTCTTGGTGTTCATCTTGACATTCAAAGTGTTCTTGGTGCTCATCTTGACATTCATAGTGTTCTTGCATGCATCACATGTTTTGATCCAAAATTTTCATGCATTGAGTCTTTTTGATGTTTTTCTCTTTCTTTATTAAAATTCAAAAATAAAAAAAATATCTTTCCCATTTTCACTCATAAATTTTCGAAAATTTGAGTTGACTTTTTCAAAACTTTTTAAATTTTAGTTGTTTCTTATGAGTCAAATCAAATTTTCAATTTAAAAATCTTATCTTTTTCAAATCTTTTTCATTTTTCTTTCATAATTTTCGAAAATTCCAAAATGATTTTCAAAAAATCTTTTTCTTATTTTGTTTCATAATTTCGAATCTTTACTAACAATTAATGTGATTGATTCAAAAAAATATTAAGTTTGTTACTTGCCTAAAAAGAAAGGTTCAATCTTTAAACTCTAGAATCATATCTTTTTAGTTTCTTGTTAGTCAAGTAATCAACTTTAATTTTCAAAATCAAATCTTTTTAAATTTCTTTTCCAAATCTTTTTCAAATTAAGTTTCAATCACATCTTTTTCAAAATCAATTTCAAAATCTTTTCTAACTTCTTACCTTTTTAAAATTGATTTTCAAATTTTTTTAATCAATCCTATCTTTTTGCTTTAATCATATCTTTTTCAAAACTACCTAACTAATTCTCTCTCTCTAATTTTCGAAAATCACCTTCCTCTTTTTCAAAATTCTTTTTTAATTAACTAATTATTTTAATTTTTAATTTTAATTTTATTTTTTTTCTAATTTTTAAATTTTATTTTAATTTAATTAATTTTCGAAATTCCCTCTCTCTCATCTCCTTCTAATTATTTATTTATTTACTAACACTTCTCTTCATCTCAAAATTCGAACCCTCTCTTCCTCTTGGTGTTCGAATTTCTCTTCTTCTATTCTTCTATTCTTATACTCACATACAGGAATCTCTATACTGTGACATAGAGGATTCCATATTTTCTTTTCTGTTTTCTTCTTCTTCATATGAGCAGGAACAGGGATAAGAACATTCTTGTTGAAGCTGATCTTGAACCTGAAAGGACTCTGAAGAGGAAGCTAAGGGAAGCCAAAGCACAACTCTCTGGAGAAAATCTGACAGAAATTTTTGAAAAAGAAGAAAACATGGCCAAAAATAATAACAATGCAAAGAAGATGCTTGGTGACTTTACTGCACCAAATTCCAATTTACATGGAAGAAGCATCTCAATCCCTGCCATTGGAGCAAACAATTTTGAGCTTAAACCTCAATTAGTTTCTCTGATGCAACAGAACTGCAAGTTTCATGGGCTTCCATCTGAAGATCCTTTTTAGTTCTTAACTGAATTCTTGCAGATCTGTGATACTCTTAGGACCAATGGGGTTGATCCTGAGGTCTACAGGCTTATGCTTTTCCCGTTTGCTGTAAGAGACAGAGCTAGAGTATGGTTGGACTCTCAACCTAAAGATAGCCTGAACTCTTGGGATAAGCTGGTCACGGCTTTCTTAGCCAAGTTCTTTCCTCCTCAAAAGCTTAGCAAGCTTAGAGTGGATGTTCAAACCTTCAGACAGAAAGAAGGTGAATCCCTCTATGAAGCTTGGGAGAGATACAAAGAACTGACCAAAAAATGTCCTTCTGACATGCTTTCAGAATGGACCATCCTGGATATATTCTATGATGGCCTGTCTGAGTTATCAAAGATGTCACTGGACCATTCTGTAGGTGGATCCATCCATCTAAAGAAAACACCTGTAGAAGCTCAAGAACTTATTGACATGGTTGCAAATAACCAGTTTATGTACACTTCTGAAAGGAATCCTGTGAGTAATGGGACGCCTATGAGGAAGGGAGTTCTTGAAATTGATACTCTGAATGCCATATTGGCTCAGAATAAAATATTGACTCAGCAAGTCAATATGATCTCTCAGAGTCTGAATGGATTGAAGGAATCATCCAACAGTACTAAAGAGGCATCTTCTGAAGAAGAAGCTTATGATCCTGAGAACCCTGCAATAGCAGAAGTGAATTACATGGGTGAACCCTATGAAAACACCTATAATCCCTCATGGAGAAATCATCCAAATTTCACATGGAAGGATCAACAAAAGCCTCAACAAGGCTTTAACAATGGTGGAAGAAACAGGTTTAGCAATAGCAAGTCTTTTCCATCATCCACTCAGCAAAAGACAGAGAGTCCTAAGCAGGATCCATCTAGCTTAGCAAATATAGTCTCTGATCTATCTAAGGCCACTTTAAGTTTCATGAATAAAACAAGGTCCTCCATTAGAAATCTGGAGGCATAAGTGGGCCAGCTGAGTAAAAGGGTCACTGAAACCCCTCCTAGTACTCTCCCAAGCAATACAAAAGAGAATCCAAAAAGAGAGTGCAAGGTCATTGAATTAACCATCATAGCTGAACCTACAAGGGAGGGAGAGGACGTGAATCCCAGTGAGGAAGACCTCCTAGGACGTCCAGTGATCAACAAGGAGTTTCCCTCTGAGGAACCAAAGGAATCTGAGACTCAGCTAGAGACCATAGAGATTCCATTGAACCTCCTTATGCCATTCATGAGCTTTGATGAGTATTCTTCTTCTAAAGAGAATGAAGATGTTACTGAAGAGCAAGTTGCCAAGTACCTTGGTGCAATCATGAAGCTAAATGCCAAATTATTTGGTAATGAGACTTGGGAAGATGAACCTCCCTTGCTCATCAATGAACTAAGTGATATGGATCAACTGAGATTGCCTCAGAAGAAACAGGATCCTGGAAAGTTCTTAATACCTTGTACCATAGGTACCATGACCTTTGCAAAGGCTCTATGTGACCTTGGATCAGGGATAAACCTCATGCCACTCTCTGTAATGGAGAAACTGGGAATCTTTGAGGTGCAAGCTGCCAGAATCTCATTAGAGATGGCAGACAACTCCAGAAAATAGGCTTATGGACAAGTAGAGGACGTGCTAGTAAAGGTTGAAGGCCTTTACATCCCTGCTGATTTTATAATCCTAGACACTGGGAAGGAAGAGGATGAATCCATCATCCTTGGAAGACCCTTCCTAGCCACAGCAAGAGCTGTGATTGATGTGGACAGAGAAGAGTTAGTCCTTCAACTGAATGAGGACAACCTTGTGTTTCAAACTCAAGGATCTCCTTCTGTAACCATGGAAAGGAAGCATGAAAAGCTTCTCTCACTGCAGAGTCAATCAAAGCCCCCACAGTCAAACTGTATGTTTGGTGTTGGGAGGCCACAACCAAACTCTAAGTTTGGTATTGAACCCCCACATTCAAACTCTAAGTTTGGTGTTGGGAGGTTCCAACCTTGCTCTGATTATCTGTGAGGCTCCACGGGAGCTCACTGTCAAGCTATTGACATTAAAGAAGCGCTTGTTGGGAGGCAACCCAATGTTATTTAATCATATCTATTTTATTGTCTCTTTTTTATTTCATGTTTTATTAGGTTGATGATCATGTGAAGTCACAAAAACTACTAAAAAATCAAAAACAGAGTGAAAAATAGAATGAAAAACAGCACACCCTGGAGGAGAACAGTCTGGCGTTTAAACGCCAGAAACAAGCATCTGTCTGGCGTTTAACGCCAGAAACAGGCACCAAGCTGGCGTTTAACGCCAGAAACAAGCATCTACCTGGCGTTAAACGCCAGAACAGAGCATGGAAGTGGCGTTTAATGCCAGAAACAGGCAGCAGTCTGGCGTTAAACGCTAGGATTGCATGTATAGGGCGTTTTACACGTCTAAAGGGTACATCTTTCCCATCACCCCCTCACCACTCACATCCATCTTCTCTTCCCCATAAACCCCACCTACTTTCAAATTCAAAATATTTTCCCTCCCAAACCCAACCCTAAATGGCCAAACCCTAAACCCCTCCCCACTTCTATATAAACCCCTCATTCCTTCTTCTATTTCACATAACACAACCCTCTCTTCTTCCACTTGGCCGAAACCTACTCTCTCTCCCTCTCCTCCATTTTTCTTCTTCTTCTACTTCTTTCTTTCTTCTTTTGCTCGGGGACGAGCAAACATTTTAAGTTTGGTGTGGTAAAAGCATTGCTTTTTGTTTTTCCATAACCATTTATGGCACCTAAGGCCAGAGAAACCTCTAGAAAGAGGAAAGAGAAGGCAATTGCTTTCACCTCTAAGTTATGGGAGATGGAAAGATTCATCTCAAAGGTCCAAAGGGAATGAGTATCCGAAGATCCGACTTGAGATTTAAAGAAGAGGTTGGGAAGTTCTCACCAACCCCATTCAACAACTCGGGATCCTAATGGTTCAAGAGTTCTATGCAAACACATGGATCACAAGGAACCATGTTCAAAGTGTGAACCCGAATCCAAAGCATTGGCTTACCATGGTTCGGGGGAAATACTTAGATTTCAGTCTGAAAAATGTAAGGCTGGCATTCAACATGCCAATGATGGAAGAGAACGCACGCCCCTACACAAGAAGGGTCAACTTTGATCAAAGGTTGGACCAAGTCCTCATAGACATATGTGAGGAAGGAGTTCAATGGAAAATTGACTCAAGAGGCAAGCTGGTTCAACTAAGAAGGCATGACCTCAAACCAGTGGCTAGGGGATGGCTAGAGTTCATTCAACGCTCAATCATTCCTACTAGTAACCGGTCTGAAGTTACTATAGACCGGGCCATCATGATCCATAGTATCATGATTGGAGAGGAGGTGGAAGTTCATGAGATTATACCTCAAGAACTTTACAAGGTGGCTGACAAGTCCTCCACTTGGGTAAGGTTAGCCTTTCCTCACCTCATATGCCACCTCTGCAATTCAGCTAGAATTGACATAGAGGGAGATATCCTTATTGAAGAGGATAAGCCCATCACTAAGAAAAGGATGGAGCAAACAAGAGATCATGGACCGCAACATGAGCATGAGGAGATTCCTCACCATGAAATCCCTGAGATGCTTCAAGGGATGCACTTCCCTCCACAAAACTATTGGGAATAAATCAACACTTCCCTAGGAAAATTAAGTTCCAACATGGGACAACTAAGGGTGGAGCATCAAGAGTACTCCATCATCCTCCATGAAATTAGAGAAGATCAAAGAGCTATGAGGGAGGAGCAAGAAAGACAAGGAAGAGACATAGAGGAGCTCAAGAGCACCATTGGTTCTTCAAGAAGAGGAAGACGCCACCCTCACTAAGGTGGACTCATTCCTTAATCTCCTTGTTTATTTATTTTCCTATTTTTCGATTTTTAAGCATTATGATTATTTATATTTGTGTCTTATTACATGATCATTAGTGTTTAAGTGTCTATGCCTTAAAGTTATGAATATGAATCCATCACCTCTCTTGAATGAAAAATATTTTAATTACAAAAGAATAAGAAGTACATGGTTTCGAATTCATCCTTGAAACTAGTTTAATTATTTTGATGTGGTGGCAACACTTTTTGTTTTCTGAATGAATGCTTGAACAGTGCATATGTCTTTTAAAGTTGTTGTTTATGAATGTTAAATATGTTGGCTCTTGAAAGAATGATGAAAAGGAGACATGTTATTTGATAATTTGAAAAATCATAAAAATAATTCTTGAAGCAAGAAAAAGCAGTGAATACAAAAGCTTGCAGAAAAAAAAGAGAGAAAAGAAAAAAAAATGGCGAAAAAAAGAAGAAAAAGAAAAAGCAAGCAGAAAAAGCCAAAAGCTCTTAAAACCAAAAGGCAAGAGCAAAAAGCCAATAGCCCTTAAAACTAAAAGGCAAGGGTAAATAAAAAGGATACAAGGCTTTGAGCATCAGTGGATAGGAGGGCCTAAAGGAATAAAATCCTGACCTAAGCGGCTAAACCAAGTTGTCCCTAACCATGTGCTTGTGGCGTGAAGGTGTCAAGTGAAAACTTGAGACTGAGCGGTTAAAGTCAAGGTCCAAAGCAAAAAAAGAGAGAGTGTGCTTAAGAACCCTGGACACCTCTAATTAGGGACTTTAGCAAAGCTGAGTCACAATCTGAAAAGGTTCACCCAGTTATGTGTCTGTGGCATTTATGTATCCGGTGGTAATACTGGAAAACAAAGTGCTTAGGGCCACGGCCAAGACTCATAAAGTAGCTGTGTTAAAGAATCAACATACTGAACTAGGAGAATCAATAACACTATCTGAATTCTAAGTTCCTATAGATGCCAATCATTCTGAACCTCAGTGGATAAAGTGAGATGCCAAAACTATTCAAGAGACAAAAAGCTACAAGTCCCGCTCATCTGATTGGAGCTAAGTTTCATTGATATTTTGGAATTTATAGTATATTCTCTTCTTTTTATCCAATTTGATTTTCAGTTGCTTTGGGACAAGCAACAATGTAAGTTTGGTGTTGTGATGAGCGGATAATTGGTTCAGAGGAACGAAAGCATCTCTATACGCTTATCTGAAATTCTCACCAAAGAATTACATAAGTACCTCTATCTTTATTTTGCGTTTTATTTATCTTTTTATTATCAATTCACCATAACCATTTGAATCTGCCTGACTGAGATTTACAAGGTGACCATAGCTTGCTTCAAGCCGACAATCTCTGTGGGATCGACCCTTACTCACGTAAGGTTTATTACTTGGACGACCCAGTGCACTTGCTGGTCAGTTGTGCGAAGTTGTGACAAAGAATTAAGATTATGAACGTGCGTATAAAGTTTTCAGCGCCGTTACCAAGGAATGGAACCGTCACGATTTCTGCGCACCAGAAACAAAGATAAATGCAAATCTCATTAAGGAGTTCTATGCCAATGTAGCCAGAGAAGACAATACCGAGGCTCCTACCTTTAAAAGCTATGTGAGAGGAACAGAGGTAGATTTCAGTCCCAATGCTATAATGAGGACTCTTCATCTTAGATCACAACCCTCTGACAAGCCAAGTTATCAAGCAAGAATAAGTAATGGCCCCGACAATGATGAGCTTGAAGAAATTATGAATGACATGTGTGTTATAGGATCGGATTGGGAAAGGTATTTGGATAAGAGGCCACGGTTCATTAGAAGAGGAGATCTCATCCCGGAAGCCAAAGGATGGTTTGAGCTCGTGAGAAGATCTATCCTTCCAGCCTCAAACAATTCTGAGGTCAACATTGCTCGAGCTACTATACTACATTGCATTATGAGCGGTGGAGACATCAATGTACATGAAATTATAGATGAGGGAATCTAAGAAGCAGCCGAAAAGAGTGATCCGAGTGCTCGGCTTTTGTATCCCAGTACCATCCTGAGACTATGTAAGAAAGCCAAGGTGGTCTTCGAAGACAGCAATCCACATTGGGTAAACCCTGGGAGGTTAGTTACGCTCCAGCGTATAACTTATGTGGCATGCGCCCAACAATAAAGAAGACCTCAAATAAGGAAAAGAACATCACAAGAAGGACCTCACCAAGAAGAACCTCATCAAGAAGAATACCAGCAAGAAGAGTACTATGATCCAACCAATATAAATCTGGTTCACATTCAAGGAGCCATTGAGGACTTGGCAAGGAGATATATGGAAGGACAAGAGCAACAACTACACTTTCAATCCCAACGGATGGATCGTCAGGAAGAACTACTTGCTAACTAGATGAATCAACAAGGAGAGTGGCAGAAACAACAAATGGAGCAGCAACAGGAACACTACTCCCAGCTCACTCAAGCCATCAATCAAGTGACTGAAAGGCAAGAGCGTCAAGATAAACGCCTTCAAGAACTCAACCAACGTCAACTAGCTCAGATGAAAGCATTCAACGAGTTCAGCGTGCTTAATGAAGGACGGCAACTACATAGGGAAGAATTCAACATAAACACTCAAGCCAAGTTGAACTATGTATCTGGGCATATGCATAATATGCACTCTGCAATCCCAAGGTATGATTCAGTCCAAAAAAATCTAACAGAATAAGAGGAAGGAAAGGTGAAACAACAGAAGGAAACATTGAAAAATAAGATGGAAGATGCTGGCTTCTGGAAAAAGTTAGTCGGAAAGTGCAAGGGAAATGGGGGTTCAAGCACTCAAGAAGGACACAAAGAGGACAAACAAGAGAGAGAGCATGGGCAGCCCTATGAGTAAAAGGTGGTGGAGTTCCCTCTTCATTTTATCGTTTTCAAGTCTAAATAAGGAAAATCATGTATGAAATAGAACATGCTTCCATAGTAGCTTAGGAATTTTCAATTCTGTCTTTAGCATTTTCAGTTATTAAGTCTATATGTGCTGGTCCAAGTTACCTATTTTTATTTTCATCCTACTTACTTGTATGCTTGCCCTTTGAATTCAATAAAAGAGAATGTTATGAAAGAAACTAGAGTAGGGTTCATATGGTGAAATAAGTCCTCAAGGTTTGTGGTGGGATAATAGATTAGCTAAGTTGGATCACTGGTGCACGAAATTATGATCATCAACAATGGTGCCAAAGACTTGGAGCTCTCAAATGTGAATCACACTTTGTCACAATTCCGCATAACTAACCAGCAAGTGCACTGGGTCGTCCAAGTAATACCTTACGTGAGTAAGGGTCGATCCCACGGACATTGTCGGCTTGAAGCAAGCTATGGTCATCTTGTAAATCTTAGTTAGGCGGATTCAAATGGTTATGGAGGATTGATAATTAAAGATAAATAAAACATAAAATAAAGATAGAGATAGAGATACTTATGTAATTCATTGGTAGGAATTTCAGATAAGCGTATGAAGATGCTTTGTTCCTCCTGAACCTCTGCTTTTCTATTGCCTTCTTCCAATCATTCATACTCCTTTCCATGGCAAGCTTTATGTTGGGCATCACCGTGGTCAATGGCTACTTCCTGTCCTCTCAGTGAAAATATTCTATGCACGCTGTCACCGCACGGCTAATCATCTGTCGGTTCTCGATCATGTTGGAATAGGATCCATTAATCCTTTTGCGTCTGTCACACGCCCAACACTCGCGAGTTTGAAGCTCGTCACAGTCATCCCTTCCCAGATCCTACTCGGAATACCACAGACAAGGTTTAGACTTTCCGGATCTCAGGAATGACCACCAATAATTCTAGCCTATACCACGAAGGTTCCAATCTTAGATTAGCAACCCAAGAGATACACATTCAAGCTTGTTTGCATGTAGAACGGAAGTGGTTGTTAGGCACGCGTTTATAGGTGAGAATGGTGATGAGTATCACATACTCATCATATTCATCATGTTCTTGTGCACAAATGAATATCTTGGAAAAGAAATAGACTTGAGTTGAATAGAAAAATAATAGTACTTTGCATTAATTCATGAGGAACAGCAGAGCTCCACACCTTAATCTATGGAGTGTAGAGACTCCACCGTTGAAAATACATAAGAACAAAAAGGTCTAGGCATGGCCGTGAGGCCAGCCCCCAAACGTGAAAAGGTCTATCCAAAGTATAAGACTTATCAAAGATGAAAATACAATAGTAAAAGGTCCTATTTATAGAGAACTAGTAGCCTAGGGTTTATAGAAATAAGTAATTAATGCAGAAATCTTCTTCCGGGCCCACTTAGTGTGTGCTTGGGCTGAGCATTGAAGCTTCCATGTGTAGAGACTTTTCTTGGAGTTAAACGCCAGCTTTTGTGCTAGTTTGGGCGTTTAACTCCAGCTTTTGTGCCAGTTTTGGCGTTTTGATGCTAGAATTCTTAAGCTGACTTGGAACGCCTGTTTGGGCCATCAAATCTTGGGCAAAGTATGAACTATTATATATTTCTGGAAAGCCCAGGATGTCTACTTTCCAACGCAATTGAGAGCGTGCCAATTGGGCTTCTGTAGCTCTAGAAAATCCACTTCGAGTGCAGGGAGGTCAGAATCCAACAGCATCTGCAGTCCTTTTTCAGCCTCTGAATCAGATTTTTGCTCAGGTCCCTCAATTTCAGCCAGAAAATACCTAAAATCACAAAAAAACACACAAACTCATAGTAATATCCAGAAATGTGATTTTTAAATAAAAACTAATAAAAACATAATAAAAACTAACTAAAACATACTAAAAACATACTAAAAATAATGCCAAAAAGCGTATAAATTATTCGCTCATCAATCACCTATAAGGTATGAGGGCACTCATGTGTATTGAATTACATGCTTGAAACACATCCTGTGAGACTAGCCAAACAACAAGATCCTAATAAGAAAAAGAGAAAGAACAATAAGAGTTTGAAAAAGAAAGAAAAATAATAAGAAATAAGGCTAGGCACCAAGGGTTTGAATACTGAGGCATATGTCTGTGGTGCTCCTGTGCAAAGGATATGCTTGGATGACTAAGCTCTCAGGGGTGCCTTATCACTTGGTAACTTGGGTTAACTAACCCAGGATTATCAGCTGAAAGTCCACTATCAAGAGCAACTTTTGCTACAGAACATTTAGTAACCCAAAGAGGTGCTGGACACCAAGGCCTCAAAGAAAGAAAATAACAAACCATGTGCCTGTGGTGTGCATGTATGGGGGAGAGAGACTTGAGGGAGTAAGTCCTTAGGGGTGTTTCAACACCTAGCACCTTGAACCAACTGGTTCGGGAATGTTGGCTGAAAGATTACTTTAAAGAGTTGCCCCCTCACAAAGAACTTAGCCTAAGGATACAATAAACCCTGAGAAAAAAAAGGGAGGATCAAAGAATAAGGATCTCATAGGATACAATCAAGCAAGTATTCAAGAGCATGATAAGGACCTGGAAACCAGTAAAGGAATGAAGCTAAGTTGCTATGCATGAAACCCCATAAACCAAGAGCTTTACTTCTATAATAAGAACTTGTTCCTCTCGTTCTTTCATTCATCATTCTGATGTTTCAGTACTTGCTTAGGGACAAGCAAGCTTTAAGTTTGGTGTTGTGATTCCAGGACATTTTGGCCAGTTTCACTGACCTTTTCTTTACTGTTTTAGGGTAGTTTCATGTATTTTCTTAGTAAATAAGCAAGTTTTGGGTAGAAATACACTTACATCTTGTTTCAAGCAAACATTGTGAACTTTACATGATTTCATGAGAATTATGCATGAATTGAATGACAAAATTGGATAATGCATGATCTCATGACTTGGAATAGACCTTTGATGCACTTTATTTGCTTGATTTCAGGACAAAGGAAGCAAGGAAGAGCCACGTTAGTAGCCACGTTAGTCTAATTAACGTGACCACTAATGTGGAATGGGCATAAGCTTATGGCGTTAATGAAAAAAGTGTTTGCCAATAACGCCTTCGAAAGCCATCATAGCCCACGTTAGTTGCCACGTTAGTTACATTAACGTGGGAGCTAACGTGGAAAGAAAAGAGGAGCTCCAACGTTAGTGGTAAAAGTGAACACCACTAACGTTCCAAAAGGCCATACATAAGCCACGTTAAGAGCCACGTTAATCTAATTAACGTGAACTCTAACGTGGGAGGAGGAAGAAATTGCCAACGTTAGTGACACTCACTTTTGTCTCTAACGTTGGACTAGGCCAACATTGCCCACGTTAGTGGTCACGTTAAGACCACTAATGTGAAGGGTAACGTGGAGCAAAGAGTGACAGGCCAACGTTAGTGACACTCACCTTTGTCACTAACGTTGGAGATGGCAATTACCACCACGTTAGTGGCCACGTTAATCTAATTAACGTGAACTCTAACGTGGGAAGGAGGGGCGTTTGGAGTGTTAGTGACAAAGGGAGCTTTTGGGCATTTTGGGAGAACTACACTCTGTATATTTTACTTTCTCTATAATTTCTAGTTAATTGAACAATGCATTCTTCTTTATCTTCTTCCATTTCCAGAGCTATGAACAACTAAACCCTTTTTCATCGGGTTAGGGAGCTCTGTTGTAATTTGATGGATCAATAATAGTTTTCATTATTCTTCTTCTTTCTTTTCTCTTGATTTTACTAGAAGGCTTTCAATCTTTATCCAATTGGGTAGTTGTCTTGGAAAAGAAGCTATTCATACTTGGATCTCTTCGGAACTTTGGAAGAGGAATGAAAAGATCATGCTAGAAATGCTTTCTCATGTTGGACCAAATTGGGGTTTGGATGGATATAGTGACATATAATCCTACCAACACTTTGATTTGGGAATACATGTGGTATAATCAGTGACCATACTTTATCTCTTCTCCTGAGCAATTAGACCAAGGAATTGGCTATTGATCAAGATTTGAGAGATTGAATTATCAAGGAATTGGAATCCAATCACTTAAGATTGCCAAGGAGATCAATGAATACATTGATTGAGGAAGAGATGAGAATGAACTTGATCTGGAGAATACAACATCTCCTGAGCCCAATGAATCCCCCATTTCTGATCTTACCCATTCTCTTTACTTTCTGCCATTTACTTTTATGTTCATTTCTCCAAACCCCCGTTTAAGATTCTGTAATTTACTTTTCGTCATTTACATTCTGCCATTTACTTCCAGCAATTACACTTTCTGTTATTTACTTTTCCGCCATTTACTTTTCTACAAATCTCAACTCAATTTCTGCTTAGCTCAACTAGAACATTCCTCTGATTAAAGTTGCTTGACCAATCAATACCTGTGGGATTCGACCTCACTCTATTGTGAGTTTTTACTTGATGACAACTCGGTATACTTGCCAAAGGGAAATTTGTTGAGAGACAAGTTTCCGTGCATCATACGCGTCGCTCGTGCTTTTTGCTTGGCGCGCGTTCGCGTTGTCTATGCGTGCGCGTCACTGCTATTTCTTCAAAAACTCCATTTTGTGCGTTCCTTCCATTTTTGCATGTTTCCTTTCTGTCCTCTAAGCCATTCCTACCCTATAAAGCCTGGAAATACTTAACACACAGATCATGGCATCGAATGGTAATAAAGGATAATTAAAATTAATATTTTTAAAGCATAGGAAACATGTTTTCACATATATCATAAAATAAGGAAGGAATAGTAAAACCATGCAATTCATATGAATAAGTGGGTGAAGAATTGATAAAAACACTCAATTGAGCATAAGATGAATCATAAAATAGGGGTTTATCACTGCTCTCAAGTATCTAATGTCTAAACAGGATTCAAAGCCAAGGCTTATTAGGTGGGTGCTGCTGCTACAAGAATTCGACATTGAAGTGAGATATAGGAAGGGGAGTGAGAATCAAGTAGTAGATCATTTATCAAGAGTGCCACAAGAAGCCAATCAAGATATACCACATCAAGTGAATGAAAAATTCCCTGATGAGCACCTTTTCCAAGTTCAGCAAGCACCTTGGTTAGCTGACATAGCAAACTACAAAGTGGGAAGGAAGATACCTCAAGAATTTTTCAAGCAACAAGTGAAAAAGCTACTCAATGAAGCAAGGAAGTTTTTGTGTGATGAACCTTTCTTATTCAAAAGATGCTCTGATAGAATGATTAGGAGGTGTGTGCCTGAAAATGAAATGAAAGATATATTGTGGCATTGTCATGGTTCAGCCTATGGTGGACACTTTGGACCAGAGAGAACAGCTGCTAAAATAATGCAGAGTGGATTTTATTGGCCAACCATCTTCAAGGATGCCAGAGAGTTTGTTCACCAATGTAATGAATGCCAAAGAGCTGGAGGATTGACAAGAAGGAATGAGATGCCTCAAAATTTCATTCTTGAAGTGGAGCTATTTGATCTTTGGGGCATTGATTTCATGGGGCCTTTTCCTCCTTTCTACTCTTTCAAATACATTTTGGTCGCAGTGGAGTATGTCTTAAAGTGGGTGGAAGCAACAGCCACAACCACATGTGATGCACAAATTGTTCTTCAATTCCTAAAGAAGCACATTTTCACTAGATATGGAGTGCCTAAGGGACTTGTCAGTGATGGTGGTGGTCATTTTTGCAACAAGCAGATGGAGAAACTCCTTCACAAATATGGAGTGATTCATAAAGTAGCCATACTATACCAACCTCAGACCAATGGCCAGGCCGAACTTGCAAATAGGGAATTGAAGAGGATTTTAGAGAAGACTGTGGGAGCCACCAGAAAAGATTGGACCAGAAAGCTAGAAGATGCACTTTGGGCATACAGAACATCATTCAAAACTCCTATTGGAAAATCCCCTTTTTAGCTGCTATATGGCAAATCTTGTCACCTCCCTGTAGAGCTTGAGCATAAAGCTTTTTGGGCCACTAAACTCCTCAAACTTGATTCCCAGGCAGCAGGGGAGAAGAGACTACTGCAACTAAATGAGTTGGATGAGTTTAGGCTAGAAGCTTATAAAAATGCTAAGATATACAAGGAAAAGGCCAAGAGGTGGCATGACAAGAAGATCTCAAAGAAGGAGTTCAAACCAGGATAGCAAGTACTCCTATATAACTCCAGACTCAAAGTTTTCCCTGGCAAGCTCAAATCCAAATGGACTGGTCCTTACTTGGTGACAAAGGTTCTCCCTTATGGAAGCCTTGAACTGTTAGACGAAGCAACAAAAAGCTATTTCACAGCAAATGGGCACAGGGCAAAGCCTTACTTGGGAGGTCAATGGGACAAAGAAAAAGAGGTTCAGAACCTGAGCTGAGCAAGAATGAAAAATGTCAAGCTAATGACAATAAAGAAGTGCTTGTTGGGAGGCAACCCAACCTGAGGTAGTTTTCTTTTCATAGTTATTTCAATAGAAAGGTTGAGTAGTTTTGTATGTATTGTAAGGAGCTAAGTTTGGTGTTGTACACCAAAACAATTTAAGGGAGAATGAAGGATGCTAAGTTTGGTGTTCCACCAAAATCTCATTTGAAAACACATTTTCACCTTCTGCATAAAGGGTTGCTAGCTCCAAGCAATCAGAGAAACTACTTAACCATTGTCTGTTTTCTAGTTTTTAGTTATATTACCTTTAGCAAAGACAGAAGGGTTTCACATATGGTTAACTTGATACATAAGAAACATTGGCAAGAGACTAAGTTTGGTGTTCACACACCAAAGTAAGTTCAAAATGCCCACAAATAAGTCATGTTAGCTAACCATTTGCTTAAGGGCTTGAGAAACAAGCAACTTTTGAGGATTATGCAGGAAAACATTCAACCTGTGGAGGGAGTCTGCATCATTGTCCAAAGAAAGTACAATAAAGAGAAATAATAATGACAGAAGAAAAAGCTGAGAGACATTCCCAACAGGTTGTATTGACACTTAATCCTTGTTGCTTTGAAGTATTTTAATTTGGAAATTCCTATATGTCTTGCTGAAGTATTCAATTAAGTGCAAGTAGAGATGTTTGCTAAGAATGCTAGCCTGCATATTGTGCTTGTCATCCATCACTAGCTTGAATTTTGTTTTGTTTCCCTTCTGCAAAAATAAAAGAGAAATGTTTGAAACAAGAAAGTGATTGACCAATGTTGTAGAAATTAGAATGAGAATTCAGTGGTGGTAGTTATTTGATTTAATGGTTAGCTCAAATAACAAAAGCTGCATAATAACATGTTCTTTGAAGTGTGAATTAGTTTGCTGCTATAAAGTCTGTTAATTAATGAAATTCCCTTGAGAATGAAGCAAAACAAAAAGGAAAAGAAAGAGAAAAGCCAAGAATTGGCAAAGAAAGAAACAATAAGGCTAGACACCAATAGCTTGGACCCTAGGACATATGCCTGTGGTATTTTTGTACTGGAATATGCTTGGACAAGTAGGTTCTGAGGAGTATTTTGAAACTTGGCCACTTAGATCAACTGATCTGGGATTGCCAACTGAAAGTCCACCATCAAGAGCAACCTAGTTACAAAGCATTTAGTAATCCAAAGAGATACTGGGCATCAATGTTCCTAGAAAGAAATTGTGAGCCATGTATCTTTGGTGAAGAAATGTTGAGCAAAATTGAGCCAAAAGACTGCTGCAACATTTGCCACCAAGCCTCCATTAAGAAATAAGCTTTCTAAAGCAAAATAAAGAAAGAAAAAGCTAGCAAGGGATCAATCAAAAGCAAGGCATTATAGCAGCAACTCTAATGAACCTTTAAGGAAACATTTCTTATTTGTCAGCAAGTAATAAATGAGCTATCATTGTCTGCATAAAACTCCATGAACCAAGTTCAATTATCTGCTAAATAAGGACATGCATACTTCTCTATGTCATTTCATTTTCTCTTATGTTTAGTGCTTGCTTGGGGACAAGTAAGGTTTAAGTTTGGTGTTGTGATGACAAGTCATCTTATGCTAGCTTTTCAAGCATTTTTCACTTGTTTCATTAGGTTTTATGCACTTTCTTGCATTGTAAGTAAGTAATTTGGAGTGGATTTACATGGTTTTGTTGAATCAATCAACCATCCTTTAATTGACACTAAATCATAAGGTTTAAGCTAGAATTAGTTGGTTTTTGAATGATTTATTAAACCTTGTGAATTTGGTGATGCTTTGATTGGTTGTTTTGATTACTTGTAAATAAAGAAATGGTGGAAAAAGGAATTTTTGGCACGCTTTTGAAGTTAAAGCACGCTTTAGACCTTAGGCCACGCTTTGGAAAGCGTGACCTAAGGAAACAAAAGCGTGGCATATCAAGCAAGGCCAAGGGAGCAAAGCATAGCGCTAAGTTGGTGCATTTAACTGAGCGCCCAAGGAAGCAAGCAAAATGAGGAGCGCTCAGTTAACTTATTTCACTTTATCGTGCATCAACCAAAAGAAAAAAAGGTGCAAAATCAAGGAGTGATGCCACCAAGTTTCAAAACCAAGCACATGAGGCATAAGAGGAAGCGCTACTCCACAAAAGAAATTGGCAAAAGGAGCTAGCCAAGGTTCGAACCCATGCTGGCAAGGAAGGAGCACTACAACTTTTTGCAAAGAAAATGCACAAAATGGATTTAGCAGGGTTCGAAGTGGGAGTCCTCTCCACAAGCAAAGGGCGCTGAGTTAACTTCTTTCACTGAGTGCCATACATTGCAAGATTTGCTCCAAAAATTGGCTTAGCAAGGATTCGAAAAGGGAGTTTCTCCCCAAAACAAAAGGGCGCTGAGTTAAGAGTTCTAACTGAGTGCTATGAAGGCACACAAAGAAGCTTGGCACGAGACAAAACAAGCCTGGAACAAGACATGGGGCACTCAGTTACCTTACTTAACTGAGCGCTTCCCTGGAGCCATGCACGAGACGAACCTGGGCCAAGGATTGAGTGCTCCGTTGGTGAAGCTAACCGAGCGGTTCCCTGGAGGTGCACAATGGTTCCAATTTTAATTCAAAAGCCAATTTGGATCCAATTCTTCACCAACTTGAAAAGTCCACTCCAAATTCTGAAGATCAAAGATAGAAAGGGTATAAATAGGACTTAGTTTGATTTAGAGAGGACCTTTACTTTCACTTTTGAACTTTCTTTTATTTTTAGTGTTATTTTTAGCTCACTTTTACATTTTAGCTTGGAATTGGGATTGAGAGCTGAGTTCTCTCCTCTTTGTTCTTACTTTTGCATTACTTACTTTTGGTTTCTGAATTTTGGATTGAGATTGAAGGAATTCTGTTTCAATCTTTGATCTATAATTCCTCTTTGTTTTCTTCTGCATAATTCTAAGGATTGGGAATTTGATTGAGCTTTATGTCTTCATTTTCATTTCTTCTGCAAATCTTGCTATCTGTTCTTGGAATTTGAATTGAGATTGAAGAGCTTCACTGATTCTAAGTTTGAGAATCATCTTTTACCTCTCTTCTCAATTGTTCTAAGAATTGGATCTAAGTTTTCTTTACTGTTCCATTTACATTTCTTCTACAAATTGTTTTCTGCTTGATCAAGAAAGGAATTGAGATCTAGACCTATTTTCTAGTCTCATTGAGCCCCTAAGATCTTGAATTTCTTTCCTAGCTTTTACAATTGAGCTGAGTTTACTTTCTGTCTTATTCTTCAAGAAACTTTCCATTTCTATTTAGATCTACTGCACTTACTTCATCTTCTTTACTTTCTATTATTAAATTATGCATCCCAGCACCCCACATCCCTTTACTATTCAAACAATATACATTTCTTTCACTCTAAGCTTCAGCTATTTACATTTCTTGCAATTTAAGTTTCAGTCATTTACATTACTTGCACTTTAAGTTTCAAGCAATTTAATCTTCTGCACTTTAGTTTTCTGTCAATTCTCCCTCTCCCTTTTAGTTTCATGCAATTTAGCTTCTGTTGGTTACAATTCACTCAAATCATCAACTGTTTGCTTAACTAAACTAATCACCTAACTAAAATTGCTCAATCCATCAATCCCTGTGGGATCGACCTCACTCATGTGAGTAATTACTACTTGATGCGACCCGGTACACTTGCCGGTGAGTTTAGGTGTTGGAATTTCATTTCCAACCCATCATGTATATGGTCAAGTGAGCTTGAAATTTGAATCTTTGATTAACCTAAGCTCTCACCAAACACATATGACAACCTATACAATTCTAATACAATACCTAACTACCCATGATTTCCACTTTTTTCACATACTCATGCATTCTCTTTAATTCACATTCCATATGCATTATTATTGTTACTTTACTTTGGGGCATTTTTGTCCTCTTTTTATTGCATTTTTTTCTATATATTTTTGTTTCTTTTATTTTTTCTATTTTTTCTACATTTTTTTCACACATTTTTTTTCAAAAGTATATACAAACGTATCAATGCATGTGGTTTTACATATTTAATGCATAAGCATGTACCCAATTCCCATAAATCTTCAACAAAAATACAAAATACAATTTTATCTCAACCAATGTCCCAAATTTCCTATACCCAAATGATACACACCCTCACTAGCCTAAGCTAATCAAAGATCCAAATTAAGGGCGTTTATTGTTTTTCACTTAGGGGTAATGATGTGCTACAATTAAGAACAAAAGGGATTAAATAGGCTCAAAATTGGCTAACAATGGTTGATGAAAGGTAGGCTATTTGGGTAAGTGAGCTAAATGAAATGATGGCCTCAATCATATAAATGCATGTATACATGGAACAATAGACATATAGAATCAAACAAATCAAAGATTACAATCATAGAAAGACAATAATGCACACAAGAATGAAAATAAGTGGTTATATGATGTAACCACACAATTAGGCTCAAAACTCATATACTTGTGTTCTTAGCTCAAAAACCATGTTCCAAAATATATTCTTCAAGCAAGTTCAACACAAAAAATTTTCAAATTGGTAGGGTGCTCTAAAAACAGTTTCTTGGAAAAGAAATCATCACCCTAACCAAGTGGTCCTAACATAAAAAGAAATGATAGAATATATACAAATTATAACTAACATGCAACCTATCATGAAATGCAACAACTAACTAACAAATAAATTAAGAAAAAAAATTTGGTGTTGAGAAAGGAAGTTGTTACTGATGAGCGGATAATTTATACGCTTTTTGGCATTGTTTTTAGTATGTTTTTAGTATGATTTAGTTAGTTTTTATTATATTTTTATTGTTTTTAAATAAAAATCATATTTCTGGACTTTACTATGAGTTTGTGTATTTTTCTGTAATTTCAGGTATTTTCTGGCTGAAATTGAGGGAGTTGAGCAAAAATCTGATTCAGGCTGAAAAAGGACTGCAGATGCTGTTGGATTCTGACCTCCTTACACTCGAAATGGATTTTCTGGAGCTACAGGAGTCCAAATGGCACGCTCTCAATTGAGTTGGAAAGTAGACATCTAGGGCTTTCCAGCAATATCTAATAGTCCATACTTTGCTCAAGGATACCGAGTTGTGAAAAGTGTGATTCACAATTTGTGCACCAAGTTTTTGGCGCCGTTGCCGGGGATTGTTCGAGTTTGGACAACTAACGGTTTATTTTGTTGCTTAGATTAGGAAAAATTTTTCTTTTTGGTTTAGAGTCTTCTATTATTGTTTTTGTGGTTAAAATTTTAAAAATACTTATTTTCTCTTTTTAATTTTTTTGACAATTTTTATAAATTAATAAGTGAGTTTTTCTGTTTGAGTCTAGTTTCATGTTTTAAGTTTGGTGTCAATTGCATGTTTTTTATTTTCCTTTAAATTTTTGAAATTTGTGTTCTTTGTTCTTTCTTCATCTTCAAGTTGTTCTTGTTTATTTTCCTTGTTTGATCTTTAGTTTTTCTTGTTTTGTGATTTTTCTTGTTTTTCTTGTGCATTTTCGAATTATTAGTATCTAAAAAAAATCTTTATTTATTAAATATCTTATTAAAACAGGTTAAATTTATAGCTCAATTAGTTAGAGCGTTGTGCTTATGTTCTTGGTAATTGGCTATCTTCTTTTTAAAAAACTTTTTCAAAAATAATTTTTCTTTGAATAAATCTTGTGCCAAACTTTAAGTTTGGTTTTTTCTTGTTGATTTTTCTGTAGTTTTCGAAAATTTTATTTTGGTTTTCTAAAAATTTTAAGTTTGGTGTTCTATCTTCATGTTCTTGTTGTTCTTGTGAGTCTTTAAAGTGTTCTTGAGTCTTCCTTGTGTTTTGATCTTAAAATTTTTAAGTTTGGTGTTCCTTGGTGTTTCCCTCCAAAATTTTCGAAAATAAGGAGCATTAGATCTAAAAATTTTAAGTTTTGTGTCTTTTTATTGTTTTTCTCTTTCCTCATTGAATTCAAAAATATCTTTTTCCTTTATTTTAATTGATTTTTCAAATTTTCCTTTTAAAAATTCAGATTTTATTTTAAATTTTTTTATTTTATTTTATTTTAGTTTTAAAATTTCAAAATTCAAATCTTTTTCAAAAAAAAATCATATCTTTTTCAAAACTTATCTCATCTTATCTCAAATTTCAAATTTCAACTTCCAAAATTCAAAATTCAAAATTCAAAATTTCAAATTTCAAATTTTAAATTTCAAAATTAATTTTCAAATTTAAAATTTAAATTTCAACACTTTTTTATTTAAATTCCTTATCTTCTCTTACCTAGCTTATCTTATCCTCTCTAATCTCAAATCCTAAAATCAAATCTTTTTCAAATAAAAATATATTCTATTTGCTATTCATATCAATTCCCTTTTCTCCATCATGGATCTAAGTGGAATTGAACAGTCCAGAAGGACTCTGGGGTCATATGCTAACCCCACTACTGCTTCATATGGGAGTAGTATCTGTATACCCTCCATTGGAGTCAGTAGCTTTGAGTTGAATCCTCAGCTCATTATCATGGTGCAGCAAAGTTGCTAGTATTTCGGTCTTACTCAGAAAGAACCTACAGAGTTTCTGGCACAGTTTTTACAGATTGCTGACACAGTACATGATAAAGAAGTAGATCAGGATGTCTACAGATTATTACTCTTTCCATTTGCTGTAAAAGATCAAGCTAAGAGGTGGCTAAATAACCAACCTAAGGCTAGCATAAGGACATGGAAACAGCTGTCAGAAAGATTCCTGAATCAATACTTCCCTCCAAAACGGATGACACAGCTAAGGCTAGACATCCAAGGCTTTAAACAAGGAGATAATGAATCTCTTTATGATGCCTGGGAGAGATACAGAGAGATGCTAAGAAAATGCCCCTCTGAAATGTTTTCAGAGTGGGTTCAGTTAGACATCTTCTATTCTGGGCTTGCAGAGAAAGCTCAAATTTCTCTAGATCACTCAGCTGGTGGATCTATACACATGAGAAAGACAATTGAAGAGGCTCAAGAGCTTATTGATACAATTGCCAGAAATCAGCATCTGTACCTAAATAGTGAATCTTCCATGAAAGAAGAGGCTAAAACAGTAACTGCTGAACTCAGTCCTGTAGAACAAACTACTGAATTCAATCAGCAATTAGACTTTCTAACAAAACAGCTAGCCAAATTCAAGGAGATACTACAAGACACAAGAATGGCTAATATAAATATGGAGGTACAGTTGAAGCAAACAGAACAACAGTTATCAAAACAAATAACAGAAGAGTGCCAAGCAGTTCAATTAAGAAGTGGGAAAATATTAAATACATCACTTCAAGGCAACAGGAAGCCAAGAAAAGAACAAACTGCTATCCAAAATCTCTCTGAGGATAGTAAGAGCCCAGAGAGGAATAACTCTGGCATTCAAACGCTAGAAACAGGCAAGGATTTGGCGTCAAATGCCCAATGGAAGCTCAGTTCTGGCGTTCAAACGCCAAGAACAAGTAAGGAGTGGGCGTCCAACGCCACTCCAGCTTCTAACCCTGGCATTCAAATGCTAGTGAGGGATCAGACACACATAAGTGCTGATAACAACCCCTCTAAAAAGGCTTCCCCAACCACCTCTGTAGGAAATAAACCTGCAGCAACTAAGGTTGAGGAATATAAAGCTAAGATACCTTATCCTCAAAAACTCCGCCAAAAGGAGCATGATAAGCAATTTGCTCGCTTTGCAGATTATCTTAGGACTCTTGAAATAAAGATTCCATTTACAGAGGCACTTGAGCAAATACCTTCTTATGCCAAGTTCATGAAGGAGATCTTGAGTCATAAGAAGGATTGGAGAGAAATTGAAAGAGTTCTCCTCACTGAAGAATGCAGTGCAGTCATTCTGAAAAGCTTTCCAGAAAAGCTTAAAGATCCCGGGAGCTTTCTGATACCATGCACATTAGAGGGTAATTGCACCAACACAACTTTATGTGATCTTGGGGTAAGCATCAACTTAATACCTGCATCCACTATCAGAAAGCTTGGTTTAACTTCTTCAGTTAAACCAACCCGGATATGTCTCCAACTTGCTGATGGCTCCATTAAATACCCATCAGGCGTGATTGAGGACATGATTGTCAGGGTTGGGCCATTCGCCTTTTCCACTGACTTTGTAGTGCTGGAAATGGAGGAGCACAAGAGTGCTACTCTCATTCTAGGAAGACCTTTCCTAGCAACTGGACGAACTCTCATTGATGTCCAAAAGGGGGAAGTAACCCTGAGAGTCAATGAGGATGAGTTTAAGTTGAATGCTGTCAAGGCCATGCAGCATCCAGACACACCAAAAGACTGCATGAAAGTTGATCTCATTGACTCTTTGGTAGAGGAGGTCAACATGGCTGAGAGTCTCGAATCAGAGTTGGAAGACATCTTTAAAGATGTTCAGCCTGATTTGGAGGGTTCAGAGGAACTGAAAGAGCCTCTGAGATTTCCTCAGGAAGAGGAAAAACTTCCTGAACCCGAGCTCAAGCTATTACTACCATCCCTGAAATATGCATTTCTGGGAGAAGGTGACACTTTTCCAATGATCATAAGCTCTGTTTTAAACCCACTAAAAGAGGAAGCACTAATTCAAGTGCTAAGGACACACAAGACAGCTCTTGGGTAGTCCATAAGTGACCTTAAGGGCAAAAGCCCAGATAGATGCATGCACAAAATCCTATTGGAGGATGATGCTAAGCCAGTGGTTCAACCACAGAGGCGGCTAAATCCAGCCATGAAGGAAGTGGTGCAGAAAGAGGTTACCAAATTACTAGAGGCTGGGATTATTTACCCTATTTCTGATAGCCCCTAGGTGAGCCCTGTTCAAGTTGTTCCCAAGAAGGGAGGCATGATAGTGGTTCATAATGAAAAAAATGAACTGGTTCTTACAAGAACAGTTACAGGGTGGCGCATGTGTATTGACTACAGAAGGCTCAACATAGCCACCAGAAAGGATCATTTTCCTTTACCATTCATAGACCAGATGCTAGAGAGACTGGCAGGTCATGAATATTACTGCTTTTTGGATGGCTATTTAGGTTACAACCAAATTGCAGTAGATCCTCAGGACCAAGAGAAAACAATATTCACATGTCCTTCTGGAGTATTTGCTTACAGGAGAATGCCTTTTGGTCTGTGTAATGCACCTGCAACCTTTCAGAGGTGCATGCTCTCTATCTTCTCTGATATGGTAGAGAAATTTCTGGAAGTCTTCATGGATGACTTTTCAGTCTTTAGAGACTCATTTAGCTCCTGCCTTGACCATTTAGCACTTGTTCTGAAAAGATGCCAAGAGACCAACCAAGTTTTAAACTGGGAAAAATGTCACTTTATGGTAACTGAAGGAATTGCCCTTGGGCATAAAATTTCAAACAAGGGGATAGAGATGGATCAAGCTAAAGTGGAAGTAATTGAAAAATTACCATCACCTGCTAATGTTAAGGCAATCAGAAGCTTTCTGGGGCATGCAGGATTCTACAAGAGGTTTATAAAGGATTTTTCAAAAATTGCAAAACCCCTGAGCAATCTGCTAGCTGCTAACATGCCATTTGTGTTTGACACAGAGTGTCTGCAAGCGTTTGAGACTCTAAAAGCTAAGCTGATCACAACACCAGTTATTTCTGCACCAGACTGGACTTTACCATTTGAACTAATGTGTGATGCCAGTGACCATGCCATTGGTGCAGTACTGGGGCAGAGGCATGACAAGCTTCTGCATGTCAATTATTATGCTAGCTGTGTTTTAAATGATGCCCAGAAAAATTACACAATCACAGAAAAAGAATTGCTTGCAGTGGTTTATGCCATTGACAAGTTTAGATCACACTTAGTAGGATCAAAAGTGATTGTGTACACTGACCATGCTGCTCTTAAATATTTACTCACAAAGCAGGATTCAAAACCCAGGCTCATAAGATGGGTGTTGCTTCTGCAAGAGTTTGATGTAGAAATAAGAGACAGAAAAGGGACAGAGAACCAAGTGGCTGATCATCTATCCCGGATAGAACCAATAGAAGGGGAGTCCCCCCTCTATTGAGATCTCTGAGACCTTTCTGGATGAGTATTTGTTCGCCATTCAGGAAACACCATGGTTTGCAGACATTACAAACTATAAAGCTGCAAGGTTCATACCCAAAGAGTACAGCAGACAACAAAAGAAAAAATTAATTACTGATGCAAAGTACTACTTGTGGGATGAACCCTATCTCTTTAAGAGATGCACAGACGGAATAATCCGTAGGTGTGTGCCTAGAGAAGAAGCACAGAGGATCTTATGGCATTGCCATGGATCACAATATGGAGGCCATTTTGGAGGTGAGTGAACAGCCACCAAGGTTCTCCAATGTGGCTTCTACTGGCCTACACTCTATAGGGATTCCCGGGAGTTTGTACGTAACTGTGACAGTTGCCAAAGAGCTGGTAATCTGCCTCATGGTTACAATTGGGCAAGAAGCTTGGATGATGCTCTGTGGGCTTACAGAACAGCATTCAAGATTCCTATAGGGACCTCTCCATACCAGCTTGTGTATGGTAAGGCCTGTCATCTGCCCGTGGAACTGGAACATAAGGCCTACTGGGCAACCAGATTCCTAAACTTTGATGAAAAATTAGTTGGAGAAAAAAGATTGCTCCAGCTGAATGAGCTAGAGGAATTCAGATTCACTGCTTTCGAAAATGCCAAGCTTTACAAAGAGAAAGCAAAAAGATGGCATGACAGAAAGTTGTCATCTAGAGTCTTTGAACCAGGACAGAAAGTTCTGTTGTTTAACTCTAGGCTCAGGCTATTCCCTGGGAAACTGAAATCCTGATGGAGGGGACCCTATGTGATTACAAGTGTGTCACCATATGGCTCTGTGGAGCTTCAAGACATTGATTCTGATAAGAAGTTCATTGTTAATGGACAGAGAATCAAGCATTATCTTGAAGGAAATGTTGAGCAAGAGTGCTCAAGGCTGAGGCTAGATTAAAAGCTCAGCAAGGTCCAACTAAAGAAAATAAAGAAGCGCTTATTAGGAGGCAACCCAATGTTATTTAACTATATCTCTTTATTTTCTATTGCTATTTTATGTTTTCCTTAGGTTGATGATCATGTGAAGTCACAAAAACAACTGAAAAATCAAAAACAGAATGAAAAACAGCATTAAAAATAGCACACCCTGGAGGAGAAACAGTCTGGTGTTTAAACGCCAGAAACAAACATCTGTCTGGCGTTTAACGCCAGAAACAGGCACCAAGCTGGCATTTAACGCCAGAAGCAAGCATCTACCTGACGTTAAACGCCAGAAACAAGCTACGTTTGGGCGTTTAACGCCAGAAACAGGCAGCAGTCTGGCGTTAAACGCCAGGATTGCACAGCAAGGGCGTTTTACACGCCTAATTGGAGAAGGGATGTTAAGTCCTTAACCCCACTGGATCTGTGGACCCCACAGGATCCCCACCTCTTCTTCTCTCCTTATTACACCTTTCCATAACACTCTTCCCCAAATTAACCTCCACCAATCACCTCCATTACTCCTCCAAAACCATCATACAAACCACCTACACCCACCCACTCAAATTCAAACCACTCACACCTCTCCATCTCATCTATTTTCTTCTTCTTCTACTACTTTCTTTCTTTTGCTCCAGGACGAGCAAACATTTTAAGTTTGGTGTGGAAAAGTAGTGTTTTTTTTATTTTTCTATAACCACTAATGCCTCAAGGGATGCACTTCCCTCCACAAAATTATTGGGAGCAAATCAACACTTCCCTAGGAGAATTAAGTTCCAACATGGGACAACTAAGGGTGGAGCACCAAGAGTACTCCATCATCCTCCATGAAACTAGAGAAGATCAAAGAGCTATGAGGGAGGAGCAACAAAGACAAGGAAGAGACATAGAGGAGCTCAAGAGCACCATTGGTTCTTCAAGAAGAGGAAGACGCCACCCTCACTAAGGTGGACTCATTCCTTAATCTCCTTGTTCTTATTTTTCTATTTTTCATTTACTGTGCTTTATGTTTATGTTTGTGTCTTGATTACATGATCATTAGTGTCTAAGTGTCTATGCCTTAAAGTTATGAATATGAATCCATCACCTTTCTTAAATGAAAAATGTTTTTAATTGAAAAAGAAAAAGAAGTGCATGAATTTCAAATTTTAAAACAGTTTAATTATTTTGATGTGGTGGCAATACTTCTGTCTTTCTGAATGAATGCTTGAACAGTGCATATTTTGATATTGTTGATTCATGAATGTTAAAATTGTTGGCTCTTGAAGAATGATGAAAAAGGAGAAATGTTATTTGATAATCTGAAAAATCATAAAAATGATTCTTGAAGCAAGAAAAAGCAGTGAATACAAAAGCTTGCAGAAAAAAACTAGCAAAAATGAAAGAAAAAAAAAGAGAGAAAAAGCAAGCAAAAAAGCCAATAGCCCTTAAAACTAAAAGGTAAGGGTAATAAAAAGGATCCAAGGCTTTGAGCATCAGTGGATAGGAGGGCCTAAAGGAATAAAATCCTGGCCTAAGCGGCTAAACCAAGCTGTCCCTAACCATGTGCTTGTGGTGTGAAGGTGTCAAGTGAAAACTTGAGACTGAGCAGTTAAAGTTGAGATCCAAAGCAAAAAGAAGAGTGTGCTTAAGAACCCTGGACACCTCTAATTGGGGACTCTAGCAAAGCTGAGTCACAATCTGAAAAGGTTCACCCAGTCATGTGTCTATGGCATTTATGTATCCGGGGGTAATACTGGAAAACAAAGTGCTTAGGGCCACGGCCAAGACTCATAAAGTAGCTGTGTTCAAGAATCAACATACTGAACTAGAAAAGTCAATAACTCTATCTGAATTCTAAGTTCCTATAGATGCCAATCATTCTGAACTTCAAAGGATGAAGTGAGATGCCAAAACTGTTCAGAAGCAAAAAGCTAATAGCCCCGCTCATCTAATTAATACTGATCTTCACAGATGTTTTTGGAATTCATTGTATATTCTCTTCTTTTTATCCTATTTGATTTTCAATTGCTTGGGGACAAGCAACAATTTAAGTTTGGTGTTGTGATGAGCGGATAATTTATACGCTTTTTGGCATGGTTTTTAGTATGTTTTTAGTATGATTTAGTTAGTTTTTATTATATTTTTATTAGTTTTTAAATAAAAATCATATTTCTGGACTTTACTATGATTTTTTGTGTTTTTCTGTAATTTCAGGTATTTTCTGGCTGAAATTGAGGGAGCTGAGCAAAAATCTGATTCAGGCTGAAAAAGGACTGCAGATGCTGTTGGATTCTGACCTCCCTGCACTCGAAATGAATTTTCTGGAGCTACTATAGTCCAAATGGCACGCTCTAAATTGCGTTGGAAAGTAGACATCCAGGGCTTTCCAGAAATATATAATAGTCCATACTTTGCTCAAGGATAGACGACTTAAACAGGCGTTCAACACCAGTTCCATGTTGCAGTCTGACGTCAAACGCCAGAAACAGGTTACAAATTGGAGTTGAACGCCAGAAACAGGTTACAACCTGGCGTTCAACTCCAGAAACAGCCTAGGTACGTGAGAAGCTTAAGTCTCAGCCCCAGCACACACCAAGTGGGCCCCAGAAGTGGATTTCTGCACCAATTATCTTAGTTTATTCATTTTCTGTAAACCTAGGTTACTAGTTTAGTATTTAAACAACTTTTAGAGATTTATTTTGCACCTCATGACATTTTTAGATCTGAACTTTGTACTCTTTGATGGCATGAGTCTCTAAACTTCATTGTTGGGGGTGAGGAGCTCTGCTGTGTCTCGATGAATTAATGCAAGTATTTCTGTTTTCCATTCAAACACGCTTGTTTCTATCTAAGATGTTCATTCGCACTTCAATATGATGAATGTGATGATCCGTGACACTCATCACCATTCTCAATCTATGAACGCGTGCCTGACAACCACTCTCGTTCTACCTTCGATTGAATGAATATCTCTTGGATTCCTTAATCAGAATCTTTGTGGTATAAACCTTGTCTGTGGTATTCCGAGTAGGATTCAGGAATTGAATGACTGTGACGAGCTTCAAACTCACAAAGGTTGGGCGTAGTGACTGATGCAAAAGGACCAACGGATCCTATTCCAGCATGAGTGAGAACCGACAGATGATTAGCCGGGCGGTGACAGCGCACCTGGACCATTTTCACTGAGAGGACGGATGGTAGCCATTGACAAAGGTGATCCACCAACATACAGCTTGCCATAGGAGGACCTTGCGTGCGTGAAGAAGAAGACAGGGGAAAAGCAGAGATTCAGAAGACAAAGCATCTCCAAAACTCCAACATATTCTCCATTACTGCAGAACAAGTATTTATTTCATGCTCTTTTATTTCTCACAATTCAAACTGACAAATATAATTGATATCTTGACTAAGAGTTACAAGATAACCATAGATTGCTTCAAGCCAATAATCTCCGTGGGATTCGACCCTTTCTCACGTAAGGTATTACTTGGACGACCCAGTGCACTTGCTGGTTAGTTGTGCGAATTTATAAGAAATAGTAATATTGACATTGACATACACAATTTCGTGCACCAGTTACCCATGGAGATCGGTCGGACGACCTCCCCACCCTTAAAAATTTGCACCGTCCTCGGTGCATGTAAAGAAGAGCAAGGTGGACAGGTTGCTACAACTTGTTGAGCTTCTTCAAAAGGTTGTGCGGATGACTTGTTTGTTGCCCCCATTTAGAAGCTTTTCCTTTCCCTCTTGGTGGCCATCCTAAAAGAAAAGAAAAAGAAAGGTTCTCACTATACTTGATATCAAAGAAATAGAACATAGGCGGGGGCTAATGCCAAATAAGAGTAAGGTTCTCACTTCATGTTAGCTACGCATGTGAGTGGGAAAGCAATATAAGCTAAGGCATATCACTACACTTGATGCAAGGGTAAAGTCAAAGCATGAAGAGCATGTTGAGCATCAAGTTCAAACGAAAATTGACACAAACAAGATTAGGGATAAGCATGAGAGTATTTGGCCGTATCCTAACACAATGACAATAATGTACAAAAACAATGGATCATGAGTAAGGAAGGACTAAAGCACTAATCTTATGTGTAGAGAATAATTAATGCCAAACAAGTCACGAAGCACTAAGATTTACCAAGAAATTATCAACAATTATGTAAAAGAATTCAATACCATTATTAAAATAAGAAATTTAGAAAAGAAACTAAAAACAAGTTATAAGAACAAAATTAAAATGCAATGGATGATAATATGCAAATGCAACATATGAAAGAAAATGAAAATTAAGAAAAAAAATGAGAAGTGGGAAATTGAAAAGAGAGGAAGAGAGAAAGTAAGAAAGGAAGAAGAAAGAAAGAAGAAAGAAAACAGGAGAAGAATGGAACAGAAAACAGGGCAGAAACAGGGGAAAACAGGGCGCGAAAGGCGGCGCTACGCGTGCGCGTGGGTGGCAGGGTAGACAAGCGACGCGTAGGCGTCATGCACGTGTATGCGTATAAGGAGAGAGTGCAAACCGATGCGTCCGCGTGATGCACGCGTACACGTGGGATGAGAATTGTGCCTGAGGCACAATTCTGGCACTAAGTTGGCATAACTCTCAGGAAAAAGTATGGGCGCTGCACTGACGCATCGACGCGTACGCGTGGTGTACGCGTACGTGTGCCTGCCCCTTTTTGTTTTTTAAACTTAGAACAAAAACAAGGCACTCTACTAATCTACAAGCATTCTAAAACAATCAAAAATCAAATTTAACAACAAGTCTTTTTAGTTTTTGAAAAATTTTCAAATATAAAACAAACAAAACTTACACCTCAAGCAAAAATACAACTTAACAACAACTACTCTAATCAAAACATGAATTTAACAAACAACTATCAATAAAAGAAAAATGTATAAGAGTATAGAAAATAAGAAAAACTATCTATAATGGCAACTCAATTCATTCATTTATTATATCTACAAGAGAATGGAAAGAGTTTACCATAGTGGGGTGCCTCTCACCTAGCACTTTTCTTTAAGTCCTTAAGTTGGACATTTGGTGGAATCTTTGCTATGGTGGCTTATGCTTGAACTTTTCCTTGAATCCCCACCAATGCTTGCATTTCCAATAGCCTCTGGGATCCCAAATTAGGCGCACAAGGCCTTCAAGTAAGCTTAAATAAATGACAAGGCCCCAAGAGTTTTGATTGCTGAAATGAATTCTGGGGTCCCAAACCTTGTTCTTGCACCCATCGTCTTGTTGACTATCATAGTTAAATCTGGGTAACAAGGCTTGTGAATTCTCAATTAAGCATCCAAACATTCTCCTAGACCCATGCAGTTTGGTTCTACACCAACCATTGGTATTCAACTTTGAGCATGCTACCCTCATGAGCTTAGAGTGATGTTTCCAACCGCTAACCATCTCCCTTTTGCTCTTAAAGCCACAAAGAGCTCTAAGTTGCCCATCAGTCTCAAGCAAACCATATTCAAGTGGGATAATAAAGCAAATCAATATCTCACTTGCTGAAGCATTAGAGCAGATGCCTTTGTATGCAAAATTCCTCAAGGAGCTCATCAACAAAAAAAGAAGCTGGAACGAGAAGGAGATAGTGATCTTAACACAAGAGAGCAGTTCAATGATTCAAAAAGGTCTCCCACTAAAACTCAAGGATCCTAGGAGCTTCTTTCTGCCTAGCACCATTGGCAATATAGTCATTGATAAGGCATTGGGTGATTTAGGATCAAGTATCAATCTGATGCCTTTATCTATGATGAGGAAGTTATCCATAGAAGAAGTGAAACCTATAAGGATGACCTTAAAACTTGCTGACAGATCAATGGTGATCCCTAATGGAGTGGTTGAGAACCTCTTGGTCAAAGTGGATAAGTTCATATTTCCAGCAGATTTTGTGATATTGGACCTGGATGAAGAGGGAGGCAATTCCATCATACTGGGAAGACCTTTCCTAGCAACAACAAGAGCCATCATTGATGTAGAAAAGGGAGAAATGACTCTGAGTGCACATGATGAGAAGATCACTAAAAATGTCTTTAAGGAAATGCAGTATACTGGTGAAGAGAAAAGCTACATGAGAGTTGAAGAAGAAGACTTGCATCGGAAGGAAAAACCCAAAGAGACTCTCATCAGCTCACCTTCAAAGCAAAAGACAAACAATGGAGAAGAACAAAAGGGGAATGAAGATGTAAAGACTGAGAAAAGAAGGCAGGAAGAGATTGATAAGTTGATCACTAGGAAGAAAAACCCTGATATAAAGCCTTCTGTGAAGACAGAAGGGCCACCAAAGAAAGGAAAGAAGAGCAAGAAAAGAATTCCAAAAGGGTGGAGAAACAAAAGAATTCCAACTGAAGGGTTCTCAAAAGGAGACAAAGTGAAACTGATCTACCAACAGTTGGAGACAGACCCACAATCTACTGATTATTATACTGTCAATAAGATACTCTCGCTTGAGTATATATAGATGGTTCATCAAATCACAGGAAGAAGGCTCACAGTGAGAGGGGACAAGCTGAGCCACCATAATCATCAACCACCCTAACAAGGAACCAATGTCAAGCTAGTGACAATAAAAGAGCGCTCCATGGGAGGCAGCCCATGATTTAATGTTCTTGCTTTTGTTTTAATTTCAATAATTAATGGTCTTTCTAGCATAAATTATAACTCTCATGGGTAAATTTGACAACTGCACATATTGTTTTGAAGCATATGTTTAACTCCTAAGTTTGGTGTGCCTAAAGGCACTCTAAAATGGCTTTTCAAGCATGCTGATCATATAACCATTTTAGGATATATACTCATTCATTCTATTAAAGTATATAGTCAAACATTAATTTTAGTGTCTATATATGCTATGAATTTCAGGAAAGTCAGAGAGTTAAGTTCATGAAAAGATAAACCATATCTGCATCATTCTTATGAATTGATTTTATTAAGGTAGAAAATAAAATGTTCCTTGTAATGAGTATACTAATTATGACAAGACATTCATTGGGTTCTATCTGAATTACTTAGCAGAAAACAAGTTTGGTGTTCACCAATATTTTATTCAATTCCTAAGGGGCATAGTTGGTTATTCATAAATAAGGAACATATAGCAAATTTTAATTTTTTTATATATACTTTGCACTTGATAACCACCACCGTGCTAAATTCAAATTTTGAGCTTACTGTTGCTTTGATTGAAATGGATAGGTATGAAGAAAAAATGAAGAAAGGACAGCACCATGCAAGCACGGGTGTCACAAGGGGGAAAAGTGAGTCACATGTGCTTGAGAATTGCTTTTTGGGGAGCAAAAATCTGCAAGGTTTAGCACCTAGGAGACCAAACCACATGCCCAATGAAGATGTGGTCCTTGTCCTCATCATCTCTTACATGCACACCGTCCATTCTAACTCTTTCAAAAGACAACCTGGCCATCCAATCTTCATTAAAGTTGCTATAAATAGAGTCACTTGGACTATGCCTCATAACCCAACTTTCACACTCATGCATTGAAAAATTTAGCTTTCATTTTCCATAAGATAAAGTCCTAATAACCATGTTCTGTGAGCTCCAAACCAATCTTGTCTCCTTAATCTTTTCTTCTTACTTTACCAGTAAGCCAAACACTCATCCTAAGAGTCACACAAATCCTCTCTCCCTCACCATTCTTCAATTCTCCACTCGGCCTCCTCCTTCCCTAATTGATGGCTTCATCAAGTTCCAGAAGAAGAAAAGGGAAGCAACCAGTTAAAACTGAACCACCAACTTATGATGACAGAAGATTTAAGTCTCAATTTCATGAGTCACGATATCATAGGTTGATGGAATCAAAAGAAGTCATTCCAGAGATTGGCTTCAGATTGAAAGAAGGAGAATACCCCATCATGAGAAGGATAATCGAACAAAGAATATGGGAACTCTTGTGTGAACCTCTCACGGACATAAGTGCAACCATGGTACGGGAGTTTTATGCAAATACTGTAAGACCAAGCAAAACCAGCCCTCCCTACAAGAGCTATGTTAGGGGGGTTGATGTGGATTTCAGCCCATCATCCATCATGAGGGTCTTGCAGATAAGAGTGATACCCTTTGGAGAACCTAGCTTTGATGAAAGAATGAAGAGTGAGAATGATCCTGATGAGCTACTAAATGGTTTATGCTTGGAAGGCAAAGACTGGGAAAGGAATTCAGATGGGGATCCAAGCTACTTGAAGAGAATTAATCTCATACCTGAGGCCAAAGGTTGGTATGAGATAGTGAGAAGATCCATACTCCCTACTAGAAATACATCAAAGGTCACAATAAAGAGAGCCATTCTAACATACTGCATACTCAAAGGAGGAGAAATTAATATCCCACAAATCATAGCAGACAGCATCCAAGAGATGGCTGAGGACAGCAGCAAATCAAGCAGACTTGGTCACCCAAGTACTATATTGAGGCTATGCAACAGAGCAGGGGTACTCTTTGAGGATGCAGATACATATTGGGTAAAGGGAGACAGAGGAATCACTAAGCAAAGGATGGAAGGTGTCACTGACACCAAGGAGGAGAGAAGAACTCAACGAAGAAGAAGGAGGCCACAGATGGAGGAGGAACAAGCTTCTGGTGCAATGGACTTAAGCCAGATGCAAAGAGCCATTGAAGAAATGTCTCAGCAATATATGCGAGCACAAGAGCAACAGCAAGGGCAATACTTGAGGCAGCAAGAGCAATATTTAAGAGCTCAGGAGCAACAAGAGAACTGGCAGCTAAAAATGATGGAGCAACAAGAAAACTGGCAGTTGAGGATGATGGACTAGCAGAGAGAATTCCAAGCAAGAATTCTGGAGCAGCAAGGGGAACAATCTAGTCACTCTCAAGAATCATTCGACAAATTGTTCCAACAACATGCTGAACAGAAAAAGATTACATTCTTTGTTGCTCGCTCTAGAATACCTCTGGTTTCATATATCTGCTTCCACACTATATGATATGTGAAGTACCTCTGGTTTCATATACAGAGTTGATGACACTTAAATTTTGGTTATTAGTCTTTGACAAATTTTTAAAAGCATTTAATGCACATCACAACAGGAACATTATGCAAATGTAAACAGCATTAATAAATAGTGCATTTAGTAGCAAGTTGCCTATCTAATATAATAATGGAATAAGAGATTTCTTTGCAACTAAAACGAAGAAAAAGAATTGAGAATCACTATAATTGTCACCTGTATATTGTGGACATGGAGAACAAATCACGCATGTAATCTTGCAAAATATCAAAACCAATTGAACAGTGACTTATAACAAGGTTTATTTCCACCAAAGTAGCAATGCAATGTTCCCTAATATAAATAAACAACATTTGCATCAAACGCAACAAAGCAACTAGTATATTATTTTTTCTCTACCCCATTGGAGTCACAAATTGATATAGAAAATATGTATCAATATCAAACTCCAGCACTATATTAGTTTAGGGGAAGCTTCTGAACTAGTTTTGTGGATAACTACGACAATCTACTTGCTCATCTTCAATCATTATTACAAGTTCTAATAAAAATATATTGAATTCAAGAAGAATATGGCAACTACATCATTTAATTATACTTGCATAGCTGCATAAGTAGGTCAAAGCATGAGGGGAAAAAGATGCAGGAAACTATAAAAGAATGTGGAATCTTATATGAAAATTTCTACAGAACAACCACCAATGACCAACAGAATGTTAAATCTTATAAAGTATGTAGAAATTGTACAAGAATAAAAGAGAATAAAAGAAGTCTTACTCATGTTCCAAAGCTTGTGCTACTGTAATACGCTTTCGAGGATCATATATATCTGTACATAAAAACATAAGCATATTATTGTTAAGCAAGAGCAGAGGGAAAATAAGGAAAAATAAGTTCAGAATATATTAATGTAGACATAGTAAACAATTTCTTAAAAGCTTTAAAGGAAAACTCACTCAAGCATCTTTGACAAAAGGTCAAATGCAGAACTTTTTAGAGATATGTGAACCACATTATAGAGACTGTTGTTATCACTGTGAGCAAAAATGAAGACAAACCCATTAATTTCATGAGCATATCCTTGGATTATGTATATTCCACAGCATCCCAAATGAAAAATTTTCAAATAACTTATTTATGACATGTCAACCATTCTTGTAGACCCTAGACCCATACTTTAGCATCTGAGATTTAATAAAAAGCAACAACCTCAAGTCAAAATAGAGATAGCAAAAAGTACCAAGAATGTAACGAAATTAATATTAACGAGAAATACCATAAGAATTAAGCTGTAAAGAAAGTATAAGCCTGAAGTCAACAATAGATACATGAGTACAAATGTATAGTCACTTGAATATAAAATATTGCAAAAGCATAGAATATAAAAACATACACCTACACATGATTAACTTATGCATAAAAAGGAAGTAAAATAAAAGGATACCAACAACACTAGTATAATGTTTTGCTCCAAGAAGCAACTCAGGAGCACGATACCAAATGGTTACAACAACCTGTGTGGTAATGTTTCATAATTTCAGATATCAAGAATCTAATCAATCAAATGTAGAGAGAGAAACATGAGGTACACGTTCACAGTTAACAGATGGTTAAAGAATAAAAAGGCCAATTCATGAAGACTTTGAAAATAGAGTGAACAGTTCAATTTCCACGTTCTAATAACTGCATTACCTTAATCACCATCACCATTACTGTCAATTCATCATCAAAAAATTCAAAATTTCAAAGAAAAAAGAAAAATAGTTTTCAGCTACTTGAATTTCAACTTCTATAGCTAGAAATTAAAAAAAAAAAAGCAAAAAGCAAAAAAAAAAATAAAAGGAGAGAAGAGAGGGAAAAATGAGTACCATGACAAAAAGCAGCTACGCTTAGAATCTGCAAAACTATAGCTTTGGCATCCTCCTCCAGATACTTTCCTCCCCTAATTTTGGAATTTACATGATTCAATAAAATTGAAAGAGAGATTATATCAGCTTGAAAGTTGCAACAAACATAACTAATAGAAAACTAACCTTGACAAAATTCTGTCAAGAAGCTCCCCGCCTTCATACAATCAGAGAGAAAAAAAAGGAAGTCTTAGAAAGGCCATTGATTACAAAGCTACAACTAGAAAGGGCGTAAATTGCATATTCGAAGAATACTCAACCTGAAGTTTACATGCCTGGACAGAACTCGGAAAACCCACCCCTTATTTTCTCTTTTCTCTTTTTCAAGCATGATGTAACCTATGAAAAGCTTATCCAAACTTCTTAGATAATATTACATGAAACAACAGTTGACAGGATAGATAGTTATGGAGTTCATGCCTCTTACCATTCAGAGAATGCACACACTGATATAATGCTTTCATGATCATATAGCAGTTGATAAAAGAAATGATCTAATTCATTGTAACAACTCAGCTTTCACAAATTCTGAAACAGAAGCTGCATTGATGAGTTTAATTATTCAATAATGTAATAACCATAATAAATTATTCAATAATGTAAACGTGATGAGTTTAATTTAGTTAATGTACCTCGGCAGTGATGGTTATATCGATACGATGGAGGGTCCAAAAGGCAAGGAAGTGGTGCTAAGAACAGAGAGATGGAGTTTGTCAATGAGCTTGAGAATGTGCATCAACACTCCTATGTGTTTCTCGCAGTGGATCCGAATGAGGACGTTCTTCTCAATCACACTTGCCTCCACTTCAGGCAACACCAACCTACTCAGTGCTTTTGAGACTTCGTACAAGTTTTCATCCCTTGAATTTGACCAAGTGTTTGACACATCTTCCTCTCCGCACACCTCAGATTTCTCAACATACACAACAGACTCCACGCTTTTCCTTTTGCTTTCAGTTTCTAGAACCTTCACTTGCTCTTATAGCTGCTTCACGTACTTGATATTATAACAAAAACTGTGCAAATTTATTTTTTAATGAAGAAAATTATTATCATCATAATCCATAATCAACTAACATACATACAAACAAAATTAGAAGAAAATTTAGCGAATGCCTAACCTTCAATTTCTTCTGACAAGGAAGAAAATCGAAAACCTAGAATTAAAGAAAAAAATGTAGTCATTGTTAGCATAGAACATGGCATATTTACAAATCATGAGTAAACAGAAGAAGATAATGCAAATTTGTATACTAACCTAGATGATCAATGAAGCTCGATGGAGATGGAGATGGAGAAGTCGCAGAACACAACTCGATGCTGCAGGAAATACTTGCACAACAGATCTCATCAATGGAAGAGAAGCGTTGATGGAGAAGATCGCCGCCGAAGAAGATAGTTTGAGGAAACACTTACGCAATAGATATCATAGTTTTGTGAAGTTTTTGCAACTTGATTTTCCATTTCAAGCTTTCAGGTATTTTCGACAATAGTAGAAAATTGAGAGAGAGAAAGAAGATCAACCTTGCTCTCACACAGAAATTGTAGCCGGAGGAGAACGCATCGCCGGAAAAAAACCTGCCAGAAGATATCGTCGCTGGAGAGAGCACACAATCTCGTCGGAGGATAATGCCACTGAGAAGATCGTCGCTGGAGCCGTCGCTAGAGCAGAGCACAGATCTTTGTTTTTGGGTTTGATGGCAGCGTGCATTAATTTCAGCAGTAATGGGTTTTCGGGTTAGGGTTTTTCTTGGTTGCGGTGGATTTTATTTGGGCTTTTTTTTAAATGATGGGTTTCGAATAATGGCGGTTTAAAACCGCCAAAATCACCAAAGAACCATTTTATATACATTAATTATGGCAGCACCATAAAATGTCATAATACCTGAATATTATGGCAATTTTTTAAAATCATCGTATATAAATGCCATTTTAAACCTTTTTTTTTGTAGTGTAAATATGTCCAAGGTAACGATTTTCCATTTTAGCATTGTTGATACTTGGATGGATCTCATTTACATGTATTTAGAACATGGACTCTTACCTGAAGATCCAAAGGAGGCTAAGAAGTTTCCATTAAAAGAAATTTAATATACCATTATAAATGAGTGATTTAGGGATCGCAGCCTTTGCTTAAATGTTTAAAACCTCAACAAATAATGTATGTGTTGCAGAAAACTAATGAAGGATGTTGTGGATATCATATAGATGAAAAATCGTTAGCTTAGAAGGTCATCAGAGTAAGGTATTATTGGCCCAACAAATTTATATATTACTGTAATTATTTTTAACATATTTAATAATATATTTAGAAAAAATAAATAATTTTGTTTAATGTGAATTTTCGTAGGTTCAATTGATTAATAGGAGTAAAATATTAAAAATTATAATTAATATTTTTTATAAAATGTTTTTATTAAATTTAATAATATGTATGAATAATTAGTATAATTTTTAAACTAAGTTTTTTAATTGTAATAATATAAGTATGATTTCATTAGTATAATCGTTAGAGTAATTTTTGAAATTATATGTTATAAACTGTGTGTATTAGCTTTTGATTTACTGTAATTTTTTTATGTTTGGTAATATGTTTAAGGAAAATAATAAATTTTTGTTAGAGAGAAATAGAGAATGAGAGAGAAAAGAGAGAGAAAAAAAGGAGAGAGAGTGTGTGTTTGTTAATTTTAGAGAAAAAAATTTATTTAATTGTAATATAAAATATCTTGTATGTGACATATTTTGATTTGTTAAATTAGTAATATAAAATATAAATTATAAGTTATATATAGAGTGGGAAGTTATAGAGAGAAATAGAGAAGGGATAAGAGATAGATAAGAAGGAAGTTTATTAATTTTGGAGAGAAATATCTCATCTCAATTTTAACGAGAGTATCATGTGACACATTTTGGTTATTAAATTAGTAATATAATATAACTATATTTCAATTTTAATATTTTAGTTTCAATTTTAATTTAATTTTACTTACAATTAAAGAATATTATGTTGTATATTTTAATTGTTAAATTTATAATTAGTCATTGATAATGATATATAAGAGAGATAGAGTGGGTGAAAAAATGACATAGATAGAGAAAAAGAAAGAGAAGATGAGAGAATTTTTTAATTTTATTGAAAAAAAATTTATTTCAATTACAATAACAGAATGACACGTGACAAATTTTAGTTGTAAAATTAGTAATATATAATAGATAGATTTAAACTAAGATCACTTTAGGCGACTTTTGATTAATTTTTATTGTCTCACAAATATTTTTATTTAAAAAATTATATAAAAAAGCCACTTAATAGTTGTGATTTATGCATTTATAATAAGATTTGGCTATAAATTGTAGTCGAAATAAAAATTTAGGATAAACTATTAAAATTGTACTCGAAAGTTTATATCACTGACAAAACTAACTCTAAAAGATATATACGACAAACAAATCTGTAAAGCATTTAAAAATGCGACAAAGATATCTAGAAAGTAAATATATATTCTAAAAAAGATTTTAGAGATAAAATTTTAATGCAATTTTTTGCAAACAAGGTATGTTTAAAATCAGCCCAACCATTTTATACGTATTAGATACACTACTTTTTATGAACCATTAGATTTTATTAAATGAAAATCAAAGGATATTATCAAAATGTGGAAAATAAAAAAATCAATATTTTTATATATTATATATAATATTTTAAAAAATATATTAATATCAAAGGATATAGTCATTTTCTAACAACATTGTAGTGGTTGTGGTGTCAATTATTACAAAAACATGGAGCAAAGAGAGTAGACCAGACTCTAATTTTGAAGGTGCCAATTGTTGAAGGAGCTAATGATTTCAGAAGTATATAAAATTGTGGTGTGGTAAAGTAATTTGGCATAAATCGTGCAGAAAATGGCCTTTCTATTTNATATTAAAATGTATTTATGTATGTATATACTAATATATTCTATATTTATAAAGTCTATCAATACTCCTCTTTCATAGTATTTTTTGCATTACAACATTTTCAGGTTGAGACAACATTTAAAAAGTGTTGCCTAAAGGTTAACAAAAGGTTGCTTTTGATCTATAGTAACACTTTTGACCTAAGGCAACGTTTTTGGGCAGCGTTGCATATGCAGCCGTTGCCTTAGATCAAGGCAACACTTTTTTGTTTCAAAAGCAACGCTAAGTGTTGCCTTTGGTTGAAAAACAAACACTTCAAAGGTGTGTTTGAGACAACACTTTTGCAATGTTGTTGACGTCGAGATTTTTGCCAGTAAAGAATTTCATAAAAACAGTTGCGTTGTAGATATAGTCTCTAAACCAACAAAAATCCCTTCGTGCAAACGTTTTGGTTGTCACAAGTAACAAACCCCTTAAAAATTATTAACCGAGTATTCAAACCTCGGGTCGTCTTCTCAAGGAACTGCAAGGAAGTATGTTCTTATTATTGGCTATAAAGGTTGTAATAGGGGTTTAGAGGGTGAGAAGCTAGTGATTTAAATGACAAGTAAAGTAAATGGCAATTATAATAAATAAAACTGTAAAGCAAACTTTTGGCAAGGTAAGAGAAATTGGAAGTCCAACTTAATTATCTCTCTCAACAATAATGAAAATTGAATCTAAACTCCACTTAGTTAACCTTTACTAAAGTAAAGGAAAGTCAAGGGACTAATTAGTTTGACCTTCGAATCCTATTTATTTCCTAAGAAAAAGTTGGAATTATTGAAGTTCAGTTCAATTAGCAAGATAATGATTATCAATTATGCTGAGTTTAATAATGTTGAGTTACTGATTTCTTAACCAAGACCAAAAAGGGAAAAAGTAAAATTGTTGGAATAAAAATGTCCTTAGATGGGAAGCAATAATAACTTAAAGGATCCCGCAAGGGAGACAATGGACTATTTGTACAATGTGTACAATGGGTTATTGAGTTACAAAATGAACATCCCCATACTATCTAGAATAACCATCCGAGTACTAGCGATAATAAACATCTTCCCAAAAGCTTAAACAAATTTTGGGGTTCACCAAGAATTGAACTCTTGACCTTTCAGATCTAGCGCTCTAATACTATGTCATGATACCACTCATCCCAAAAGCTTCAGCTGATGGGAAAAGGTAACACTAATGATTATATCTCTAATACTTCCTAAACCTCCATTGTACACATTGTATAAATATTCCATTGGCTCCTCATACTTTCCCTAACTTAAATTAAAGAGAACAATAATAAACTGAAATACCTCAAATAATCATTAATTCAAATAATAATCTGTAACATGGAATAATTCATAAGCCAATTGGGCAACATCTGTAGATACGAATAAAAGCATTAAAGTAGCATAGAAACATAAATTAAAGTAAATATTAAACCTGGATCGAGAGTTACTCTTAAAAACTAAGAGAAGCCCTAAATCCTAAGAGAGAGAGGAGAGAACCTCTCTCAAACTAAATCTAAATCATGGAGAGTGAAAATTGGCGAGCTCCCTTTGAATGGATGCATTCCCCCACTTTATAGCCTCTAATCTGTATTTTATGGGCCGCAAACTGGGTCAAAAACAGCCCAGAAATCGCCCCCTGCGTATTCTGGTACGTTCAGGTCGCGGACAAGTGACGCGGAGGCGTCATCCACACGGCCGCGCGGATTGAAGTTCGCAAATGCAACGCATTCGCGTGGATCACGCGTTCGCATCACCTAGCGTTAGGGCAACTATAGTGTATTATATATATAATCGAAGCCCCGGACGTTAGCTTTCCAATGCAACTGAAACCGCGTCATTTGGACCTCTGTAGCTAAAGTTATAGCCATTTGAGTGCGAAGAGGTCAGGCTAGACAGCTTAGCAATCTCTCCAACTTATTGTATTCCTTCCACTTTTGCACGCTTCCTTTCCATCCTCTGAACCATTCCTGCCCTGTAATCTCTGAAAACACTTAACACACATATCAAGGCATCTAATGGTAATAGGAGAGGATTAATAATAAGTAAATATAAGATCAAAGAAGCATGTTTTCAATCATAGCACAAAATCAGGAAGGAAATATAAAACCATGCAAATATTATGAATAAGTGTGTAAAGAGTTGATGAAATCCACTCAATTGAGCACAAGATAAACCATAAAATAGTGATTTATCAACCTCCCCACACTTAAACACTAGCATGTCCTCATGCTAAGCTCAAGAGAAGCTATAAAGATGAAGAGGAATGGTAGAAAGTATGAAATGCAATCCTATGTATATGAATGCAACTAAATGCAAAATGTTTCTACCTACTTGGTTAAAAGTAAATAAGCTTTTCAAGACAAACATAAATCAAATTTCACTAATTCAAATTATACAATAAAAGACAAGTAAACTTGTAAGAAGATAGCTAATGAAAGCAGGGAACATAGAATCAAGCATTGAACCCTCACTGATAGTGTATATCACTCTTACTCTAAGGTGTCTAGAGTCAATCACTCTACTCTTCTCTAGTCATGCTTTCTAAACCTTGTTCTTCATCTAACCAATCAACAATATTTAATATACCAATGCAAACATCATGAGGTCTTTTTCAAGGTTGTAATGGGGCTAAGGTAAGGATAAAGATATATATATATATGGCTAAGTGAGCTTTATAAATTGAATCTTTAATTAACCTAAGCTCTCACCTAATATACATATACTCTATATACTTTTAAATTCATGCCTAGCTACCCATATTTCCCACTTTTGTATAATTTCCATACTCATGTACCAAATTTTCTTTAATTTTTTTATCACATGTGCATTGATCTTTTATTAAACTTAATATTGGGGTAATTTTGTCCCCTTATTTACTTATTTATTAAGTATTTTTTTTATTTTTCTCTTTTTTCTCTCTCTCTCTCTCACAAATTTAACAAAAAATAATTTCAATTTAAATTAGTGAAATTTTTCAAAAATAGGGTCTTTAGAAGAATTTTATTACTTTAACCAAGTAGTAACTAGATGCATAAAATCAAACAAATATTCAAATGCAGCAACTAATTTAATAAAGAAAATTAAACATTGGTGCAAAAATATGAAGTGACTAACCCATGGAAGTCGGTATCGACCTCCCCACACTTAAAGATTGCACCGTCCTTGGTGCACGCTGAGATGTGCAGGTGGACGGGCTGTTCCAACTGATGCTTTTCTTCAAGGATTGTGCTGATTGACTTGTTTGTCTCCCCATGTAAACGTCTTCCGGTTCCCTTCCGGGTGGCCATCCTGAAAGAAAAAGGGAAGAAGAGTAACCCAGAAATAGAGATAAGAAAATAAAAGAAGTATGGGTGGGTTAATGCCAAATGATAAGGGTCTCATGGAAGCTTCAACATGTAAGTGAGAAAACAATAGAACCTATGGCATACCAGTGGTGCAAAATTGCAACAATGGGGAAGAGAGTGGAGAAAGAGAGATAATATAAATTCATGTCAATGCAAAAAGTAATACAGGTATAAAAGGTTGGTATTGATTTAAATAATATTACCTAACCAGAATAAAATAAGTCACAAGCACCAAGATAATACCATAAAAGATATAACAGTTGAATAAGAACATTTGAACACCAATGGTAAAATAATAAATTTAGAAAAGAAAAGAAAAATATGCACAAAATTAAAATACAATGAATGAAATATTCAAATAAATTAAGTAAAATAAAATGAAAGATAAGAAGAATGAGAAGGGAAAGAACGGAAGAAGAAGTAAGTAAGAAAGGAGGGAGGAAAAATTAGGATTGGAGAAGAAAAGATAAGATATTTGGTAAATTAGGATAAGCTGTGCGGCGCAAGCGACGCGGTCGCGTGAGGCACGCGGTCGCGCGGCTTGCGCTTAAAATGATTGACGTGGTCGTGTCGGTCACGCGATCGCGTGACCCATTTTATGCTACTGGCGCGAGGACAGCCTCGCTCTCGCACAACTCTCTGTTCAAAAATTATTAATTGCCAAATATTGGGTGACGCAATCGCGTGGGGCACGCGATCGTGTGAGTGGGCACTTAGTAGGATGTGACGCGGCCGCGTGGAGCACGCGGTCGCGTGAGATGGACTGTGCGTCCAGCGCCAGTCCAGCACCACTCTAGCACAACTTTCGGCTGTGCACCATTAGTACGTCGAAATCCTGATCACGCGGCCGCGTGGGGCACGCGGTCGCGTGGGGCACACGGTCGCGTGGGAGGCCAGTATTCCCACTCGACGCAGACGCGTCAGCGACGCGGTCGCGTGGGACAATTTGTGCCATGGGCACGCCTCCATCCACGCTCCAGCGTGACTCTCTGTTCGTTTTTTTTATTTTCTCCCCTCTCCTTGCGATGCGAACGTGTCGCTGATGCGGTCGCGTCGCGTGGCGGTTTTTTTTTAATGAATGCAGAATGCAATGCTTAATGTGAATGCTATGCATGATTCCAGGTTCAATAAAATGAAATAAAATTCAAAAACAAACAAAACTAAATAAAATTAAAATTGCAAAAGGAACGATCATACCATGGTGGGTTGTCTCCCACCTAGCACTTTTAGTTAAAGTCCTTAAGTTGGTCATTGGAAGAGCTTCCTGCTATGGTGGCTTGTGTTTAAATTCATCCAGAAATCTCCACCAATGCTTGGAATGCCAATAGCCTCCGGGGTCCCAAACTAGGCATGTGAAGCTTCTGATCAGCTTCAAGCAGATTTTCAGGCTCCCGGGATGACGAATGTCAGAACAGAATCCATGATCCCAAGCTTTGTTTTTAAATCCGCCTCCGTCTTGATCTACATGTTTCCATCCGGGCAGTTTAAAAAGTAGAATCTCACCATGGTGACCAAACGTTCTCCGTGATCCATGCAATTGAGCAAGATACCAATCCGTGTACTTCGAAGTGAAGCGTGGAACCTTATTGAACCTTGTGCACCAACTCTGAGTACGAGCCATTTCTCTCTTACTCTTAAAGCCGCAAAGAGCTCTAAGCTGGCCATCTGTTTCAAGCAAACCATATTCAAGTGAATAAGTAAAGTTATAGGTTAAGGATTGTACCCACTTGAAGCTTGTATTAGGTGGTAATGGCCTTGGGGTAGGTGTTTCCGGTGGTTCTGTAAGTTCTACTCCCTTGTGCTCTTCTGTGAATCCCTCCACTTCCTTGCAAGGTTCTACAATTATACCTGTGTCCTGGTCAAAGTCTTCTATGTCTTCCTCATCACTTGAGTTATAGATTAGAGGTTGAGAGAAATCTACCTCCGCATCGTCTTCATATTCACTTGGGGAAGATTCTTCGACCTCAGAGAATTCATTTACGGATGCCAGTTCATTACTAAGAGAATTTGACTTGTGACTATTATCATCAAAGGAATTTGTGTCCTGGGTTATTCCGTCTGATTCTTCATAAACAACTTGCCTTGGAGATTGTACAATATCCTCCTTAGCATCAAGTGTAGCGTCCTTGACCGAGTTCTCCTCAGTTCTGGATTCCCATGGAGGTTCAGCATCTCCTAGATCTTCAACCAACTCCTCTTCTTGAACAATGACAGCTTCTTCTACTTGTTCTAGTACGAATTCATTCTCTGTCTTGTCCACTGGAGTTTCTGGTATCTCCTTCATGCTACGCTCTTCGTTAGACTGTTCACATGGGGCTGTGGCTGATCCTTGTGTATTTGAGCACCTAGAAACCCATTGAATTATTGCTTGCTCCAGTTGTCGAATGGTTGTTTGAAGTTTATTTACTGTTTCCTTTAGGCGAACCTCTGCTTCTCGGGTTGCCGAACTTGGACATGATACATAGGAAAGGGCATATTCCTGCTGTAACTTCTATTTCCTTCAACAAAGTTAGAACCAAACTCAAAGCGAGAGGGGTGAGAATTCATGGTAGCAAATGAAAAATAAAAAGGAAAAATAGAAATAAATAAACAAGTAAAAGAAAAATATTTACAATAACCAAAAATAAGGCACACGTTAGCAGTTCCCCGGCAACGGCACCATTTTGACGTCGAGATTTTTGCCAGTAAAGAATTTCATAAAAACAGTTGTGTTGTAGATATAGTCTCTAAACCAACAAAATCCCTTCGTGCAAACGTTTTGGTTGTCACAAGTAACAAACCCCTTAAAAATTGTTAACCGAGTATTCAAACCTCGGGTCGTCTTCTCAAGGAACTACAAGGAAGTATGTTCTTATTATTGGCTATAAAGGTTGTAATCAGGGTTTAGAGGGTGAGAAGCTAGTGATTTAAATGACAAGTAAAGTAAATGGCAATTAAAATAAATAAAACTGTAAAGCAAACTTTTAGCAAGGTAAGAGAAATTGGAAGTCCAACTTAATTATCTCTCTCAACAATAATGAAAGTTGAATCTAAATTCCACTTAGTTAACCTTTACTAAAGTAAAGGAAAGTCAAGGGACTAATTAGTTTGACCTTCGAATCCTATTTATTTCCTAAGAAAAAGTTGGGATTATTGAAGTTCAGTTCAATTAGCAAGATAATGATTATCAATTATGCTGAGTTTAATAATGTTGAGTTACTGATTTCTTAACCAAGACCAAAAAGGGAAAAAGTAAAATTGTTGGAATAAAAATGTCCTTAGATGGGAAGCAATAATAACTTAAATTAAAGAGAATAATAATAAACTGAAATACCTCAAATAATCATTAATTCAAATAATAATCTGTAACATGGAATAATTCATAAGCCAATTGGGCAACATCTGTAGAAAAAGCAAAAAGCATTAAAGTAGCATAGAAACATAAATTAAAGTAAATATTAAACCTGGATCGAGAGTTACTCTTAAAAACTAAGAGAAGTCCTAAATCCTAAATCCTAATCCTAAGAGAGAGAGGAGAGAACCTCTCTCAAACTAAATCTAAATCATGGAGAGTGAAAATTGGCGAGCTCCCTTTGAATGGATGCATTTCCCCACTTTATAGCCTCTAATCTGTGTTTTCTGACCGCAAACTGGGTCAAGAACAGCCCAGAAATCGCCCCCTGCGTATTCTGGTACGTTCAGGTCGCGGACAAATAACGCGGAGGCGTCAACCACGCGGCCGCGCGGATTGATGTTCGCAGATGCGATGCGTTCGCGTGGATCACGCGTTCGTGTCATCTAGCGTCAGGGCAACTATGGCATATTAATATCAAATCGAAGCCCCGGACGTTAGCTTTCCAATGCAACTGAAACCGCATCATTTGGACTTTTGTAGCTAAAGTTATAGCCGTTTGAGTGCGAAGAGGTCAGGCTGGACAACTTAGCAATCTCTCCAACTTATTGTATTCCTTCCACTTTTGCACGCTTCCTTTCCATCCTCTGAACCATTCCTACCCTGTAATCTCTGAAAACACTTAACACACATATCAAGGCATCTAATGGTAATAGGAGAGGATTAATAATAAGTAAATATAAGATCAAAGAAGCATGTTTTCAATCATAGCACAAAATCAGGAAGGAAATATAAAACCATGCAAATATTATGAATAAGTGTGTAAAGAGTTGATGAAATCCACTCAATTGAGCACAAGATAAACCATAAAATAGTGGTTTATCAGTTGTCTTTTCTCATATTTTAGCCACTACTAAAAAATGTTGTCTATTTGTAATAAAATGCAACCCTTTTATGTGTTGCTTATAAGTTTGAATTTGTAATACTTTAAAGTGTTGCCTATTAGTTTTGAATATGCAACATTTTAAAGCATTGCCTTTTCTTTTGGATATGCAACCTATACAAGTGTTGCCTTTTCTTTTAAATATACAACCATACAAGTGTTGTCTAATATTCAAATTATACAACTAATAGAAGCATTGCCTTTTTGATAAAAATAAAAATTACTTTTGTAACAAAAATACAAAAAAAAATAAAATTTACAATAAAATTTTTTGTTCATACATGTGTAATTATTTTAATTAATAAATAAATTTGT